>NC_056739.1:1689350662-1689510662 GCF_019279795.1 Protopterus annectens
TGTCCATTTTAGCGACAAGGTCCACTGTAGTATTCTCATGCAATACCTCGCTAGGGGAATCATTGGAATTGTAGAGTTAATAAGACCTAAGAGCCATAGGATCAATCTCGCTGGTAGTTTTAGGTGGTAAAGAATGGGTAGGGTTGTCGTGCATAGTGGATGAACTCTGGCAAGAAGAAGGCTGACTATCTGAAGTTTTGTATTCAAGTGGCATCCTATGGATTCTGTAGTTTGCATTGGAGTCCATTGACATTTCTTAAGATTTAATGAAATTCTTAGGTTCTGATGCAGGTGGAGTACATGGTCCTGGTATTCGCAAAGGAGATGTTTGGTGGGAACAGTGAAAAGACAATAGTGTAGATATGGGAAGATCTGGATGCTTTGAAGATGCCAGTGCACCACTACAAATGCTATGATCTTGGTGAACACCTTGGGGGCTGTGGTGGGATCAAATGGCGGAGCTCTGAATTGGAAATGATGGTCTCCCAGCTGACTATTTTGTGATGGTAAGCATCCTGGAGATCCCTATAGCACACATCAGATAATTCTGACTCAGCAGAGGTAAAATGGCCTGGACACTGACCAACCAGTAATTTTCTGTTTTACAAACTTGTTCAAGTGGCTTATATCTAAAATGGATCGGAGATTCCTAGTCTTTTGTGGCACTAAAAATAATCTGAAATAAGACTCCAGATTCTAACTGGGTGTGGGGAAACCAGCTAACTTTTTTCTAGCAGCTTTGATATTTTTATGGCTGCTAAGTCCCATAGATTGGGTGAAACACTGGGGGTATTCTTTTTCTTTTGTGATTGAAGAAAAACAGGAAATTACTAGCCTTTGGATATTATTCTCAACACCCACAAACCTGATATCTTTTGCCAAGCTTGAGGATGTATGGAGAGATGCCACCAGACTGTCTTCAGAGTGCAGCAGTTGGGCAAATTAAAGGCTTTCTCCAAAAAGGGACTTTGAAAGCCTTAGTTTTGTGGTATTCCTCTGCCTGTTGGGCATAGACTATTGAAACTGCCCCTGTGCCCCTCCCCCCAACAGGAAGGACTTTCAATTTGTGAGTCATGGAAAGAATCCTGTGATTTGTGGACTCTTACATGATCTATGGCTTCTACAGAATATTCTTTGTGGGGTGGAGATGCATACCTCCACTACAGAGACCGTCTTTCCATCTTGTTGACTACCGGTGGGTGTATCCTTAACTTTACGTACAAACAAGGTGGAACCATCATAAGAAGCATAAATGAAGGATGAATTAAAGCCTTCTGCAAACTCTCAGACACATCCGGGTGTGGCAGCACATGGTGATACCGGTGCCTGCCGCAATGGCTGTACTGTAAGCAGTGTTAGAGAGCAGATGCATGGTCACATTAGAAGACAATGACTGAAATGTGGAAAGCTTAGAGTCCACCATCTTTTGAACATCTGCCAGTAACCCAGAGAGAGATTTGGTGATTTTTGTCAAGTCTCTCATCTTGTAAGGGGAGTAAGACAATTGCGCAATTGAAGGGCAAATGTCAATGAAGTGCAAGTCTGCTTTCCATATCTATTCATCACCACAGACCGAAGAGCTTTCCTCCTACAACTGTTCCTTAGTGGCTACTGCCACCACCACAGCATTTACTAGTTTACGCTTAATCCAGTGCATGCTATCAGTTGGAACAGAAAAAATGTAATCTGCGTTCTTTGGAATGCACTCCACCACAATGGAGTCCTTCCATGCCTGTTGAGCATTTAGGTCTATGAGGGGGTTTATGGGTGGTACCACCCAGGATGAAGTTGGTCTGGAGCCTAACAGCCAAAAGCCTCCAAGAAAACAGACTCATCTGGAGAAGGGTCTTGGGATGTGCAACCCCCTTCTCTGTGTCATTAATTCTAGAAGGTCTCCAAAAGACAGATCCTCAGAGAGTGAGCAAGGGGAGTATTCTCCTTCCTCTAAGTCAGTATCTTCTGTGAATGACTCTGGTGAGGAGTCTAGAAATTTCCACTTACATGTACGTTTTCTGGGAACACCTTCTAGAGATTCAGCAAAAGGGTCAAAATCAGATGGAGAACCGACAAAGCAGATTTCCTCAGAAACTGTTGGAGTCGACTGTTCCTGTACTGCTGAGTGTAAGGGAAGAGAAGCAGAATGTACGAGGGGCTTGGATAGAGCAGGAGTATTAGCTGCCTTGTCTTTTGAGAATGCCAAAACTCTTTCAGAGGCTTTGAAAGCAGAAGTTATCTGTGCCATTGATCACAGTGCCAACAAGTCTTGGTTCTGAATATGATCTTGGTCCCAAGTTATCTAAAGTTGAGGTCCGGAAGGGAACAGACAGATCTAAGAACCTTGTTGTTAAATCACTCCCCTGAAACTTGGCTGCGAAGCTTCTGCTCGGAGTCTCATTTTAATCCAATGGTATCAGCATCTAGAGGGACTGGGATATATATATTCAGTGATGAAGATGCTAAGAGCTCCAGTGCCAACAAAGGAACTACAGTTCCGATCTGTTCCAATGAACCCAAAGCCAAAAGTTGGACTGGTTCAGATTCTTGTACGGAGGGGTTAAGACGGCCAACAGTTGGCACCCCCCCAGACAACAGTGTTGGGATAATGCCTGGCTGTATCTATGTTTTCAAAAGTTTCCTCATCATCCTGTTGACGTCCATCTTGGATGGCCTAGAGGATGAAGCTACTGAGTAGAGTCCAAAGTACCTCTTTTCCTGAAGTATTGTAAAGCGAGGACTAGAAGTCAGTGGCTCTGGTGAAAAATGAGTCTTTGGAGGAGGAGGAGTACTGGGCCAAGGGGATTTCGGTTCTGTCCTTAGAATTTCTGGGTCAGGACTGACAGGCTTGGTCAGCTTCAGTAATCTGAGTTTTCAGTGGATATACATACACACACATGTACATAGATAGATAGTTTTCCTATTATCTTGTTTAACCTTTAGTGTTATAACCCTTATATTTACACATTTACATGTACTGTTTTTTTTCTGTTGACCTTCACCATTTTTTCAGCCTTAATATCTCAGAACTGTTAGGCTTCAAAAAATGTTGTGTGCGCTCAAGCTGCTCGCTCAGGACCCACATACAAAGTGTGTCTATTGTCTAGATATGGCTAACCCATACACTGTCTGCCATTTGTCCAGAGTCCTCAGTGCTTGATTTTTTCAAACATGGCATGATTAGTTAGTTCTTAAGGGGATCCTTCCAGCTCAAATGGATGCTACCCCTTCATCTTCTCCTTCTAGCTTTTGTAGTAAGGAGAAGAAAAAAAACTAAGGCAAAAACACAACAAAGAAAATGAAAACTTTTTTTTTTAGGTCTAGTGAAAGTTAAGAAAGCTCTTACAGTCAGAGAGGAACACACTGGTGAACCGCTTTTGCGAAGCAGTAAACCTACACATCTGAACAGTTTAAATAGCAAACGAGACCAGAGTATCTGTAGTTCAACCTAGGGTGTTATGCGTATGGGAGGAGTCAGACCTCTAGAACTGAAAAGCTTGACATCGGCACCAAGGTCAGATCCCATCAGATCCACACAATCCACATGTCTGAATGGCCAAAAACAACACCATATTGGATCATGGTATAATGTTCCTAAAATGAAATCAAGAATAATAATCTTAGTATTAAAAGTGTTAAACTCAGTCTCTTCATGAATGCACAAACCACACCTCAAGATGCACACATTTTCCCAGCCAGAATTACATTAGCAAAGTCCAACTCTGCACTGATAAAACAGACAGGCAAGACAGGCATTCAAAAAAAAAAAAAAAAAAAAAAGGAAGGTGGTATGGTCCAATGCGCACTCTTACCTCGGGGAAGCATGGCTTGTGTCCTCATGCAGAGAAGAATATGGGGTATTGCCCCTTCATCTGCAAAGCTCTGAGTTTCAAGACAACCAGATGAATGCCATCCTGCAACTGGTCATCAAATGTCACTTATTGTACATTGATCCACATCACTGTGATCTGCATTATTACAGTTCAACTTCCTCCTCTTACAAACCAACACACTTGTCTTTATGCACAATATGTGCATGTTTATGTGTATGCATGCATGTAGACTGCCTCTGAGAAGATCAATGGAACAGTTGCTTTCACATCCAGCCTGCCTCCCTACTCCACAAAATCACCAATTTTTAAGTGGGTACAACACTAATGTTTAACTGTGATTGGTGTAAGGAAATCATGGCCAAAGTAAGGTATTAACATTTGTTTTTCTCATACATACAAAACAGAGCACATACTCAGACCATGAGAAGCCAGATCAATGATCATTTACTGTCACACTTGTCTTTTGCCTTACCCACCAAAGCCTGTCTGGTTTCACATTAAGCTTGTCTCCTGCCAGGAAAAAAGCTTTCATAAAGATCGTGGTTCATTATAATTGTCAGTAGATGCTGTTAATACTGTCCCACAGGTCTAAATGATGGCATGCCAGTATTTTTTCTTATTCTTGCAAGAAAAAACACTGCTGAAGACTCCAGCAGCTGTTCCCTACAGTGAGTATTCTACATTTGACAATCAAGAGCCATGTTAAGTGTCAACAATGGCTTCATCTTTACAACCGAGGCCAACACCTAACTTGCACAGCAACAAGTCACAGATTGAAAAGCAGTAGCAAGTTATCACAGGCAGGGAGGAGAGTGAGATGGCATCCTAATTATTAGCAAAGCATTTCACTTCCAGGCTTATTTTGGCATTGCTTTTAATTTCCTTCAAGATAATTTCACAAGCACATCTTAATTTTTTATCAAAAGTATTATGATATTAGTAAAGTATTTTATTATTTAAAACTGTATTTTTTTATAATTTAACATAAAAAATACATGCCTTAGCACTCGCTTTTCTAGCCTTGCAGGCTCGAACTAAGACAAGCAAAACTCTATACTCCTAAAGAGGGAGTTGTCAGAGGATGCTAAACTTACTTTGTTCTCCACATCAAGGTTTACTGCAATTAAAATATCCCACATACACAAGCATTTGGGGCAAATCAATCAAAATGTTTTTCACAACATGCATGGGACAAATCCAGATGAGTGCAAAATGCAGAAGATGTGCTACTTTTCCCAGAGTAGTACAGGTAAATAAAGCCATTATCTAAAGTGAGCAAACTAATTATCAACAAATGGCACTTAATGCCTCATCAGCTTTTAGCTTATATAAAATGAAAGTTAGATTGGATTTTTTTTTTCATAAAGATACTTGCCTCTTCCGCTAGTTGCTCTTTCCATTCAGCGTTCTCCTTTAATGTTGGACACAACACACACATCTCCAAACGAAGCAGCACCTGAAGTTGACATCTGCATAAACAATCACAGCTTTGTCAACAATTGTTGTAGTACACCTGCATATGACAAAATCATCTTGAAAGCACTAATCATACTCATCAATAAATGAGACTATATTCACCAAAGCAAAATCATACTGCATGGTATTAGACTAATTATCAGTAGGTAAGCTCTACTCAGTCACATTGTTCTCAGTATTTTGAAATCTAGGTTTTACATACAATCACACATTACTTAAAAGTAGAGTATATCTGTACATATGTAATTCTAAGCTCAGTTTTTTATAACTGATCTTTAAGTCAAAGCTCATTATATCCAAGTGACGCCTCCAGGTGTTTCTGCATGACTCTAGGTGTCATCTAGTGCTTGTTTATATTTGCATTAATAATTCTAAAACCATGCTACATACAATGCATTAAAAGATTTCAAATTAAAGCTTACACAGTGGCAAACTATATTAATATTTGACCTCTGTCTACTGCAACTAATGGAATATTAATTGCTGTTCCTAAAATATTTATACTGTAATAAATTTCATGTTTTTCTAAAAATTTCAGCTACAAAGTAGCACAAACAGTACTGCTTAGCCTCATAAGAAAGCTCTCATCTGGATGAACAAACTGCTGCAGACAAAGTGTGTGTAAATTCAGTGCTGTTGAGATATCCAAGTTGTTTACAAAATATTACAAACTTAACAGTTACTGTGATAAAGTACAGTTGTGTACACTTACCATAAATGTAGATGTTCGAGTGTGTTCATTGTTGCAGTCATTACATTTGGGGTAATCTGCTGGCAAGCTGCCTCAGTCGGCCTGAATAACAAAGTCTTAGGTCCTGCGTCGGTTGCTGTCTCCTCTTCCATGGCGGCAGGGGTATAAAACATGCAGCCAACACCATTTTAATCAGTTTTTCTTGCCCCAGATGTCAGGTGCCCCCCCAAATGGGGAGCAGAAATTATATATACATGTAATTTAGAACACAAAAAATTACTTCCATCTAAAAGCAAATACACCAAAAAGGCTTTTGAGCATAGTAAAGGAAAGAAGAGGTATAATTAGAGAGAAAAGGGGGCGGGTGGGTAACCCAGACTGCAACAGTGAACACACTCATCTAACTTATGTAACATCTACATTAATGTAAGTGTACACAACTGTACTATGATTCTTCGTGTTTCACTGTTGCAGTCATTACATTTGGGTAGAATCCCAAAGCTATGGATGGGAGGATGGAATTATACAGCATTAGGAGCAGCTATAAGGCCCTGCAGGACAGCCGTGGCAAAGCCTGCCCTGGATTTAGAAAAGAGAGGTAAATGGTAATCTTTGGTGAACGTATGAACTGAGCTCCAAGTAGCAGCTTCTAGAATGTCTCTGGTTGGAACTCCTCTGAGAAAAGCTGCAGAAGTAGATGAAGCCCTGGTGAAATGGGATCTGATCCCCTTGGGGACAGGTTTACCATGCTGCATGTAGCAGAAACAAACACAATGGCTTATCCATTTTGAAATAGTCTGCTTTGAAATAGCCTTCCCCCCTGCCCCTGCAGCAAATGTCACCAGTAGTTGCTTAGACTTTCTTAGAGATTTTGTCCTGTTTAAGTAGAATCTTAGTTGTCTGTGTACATCCAATGAATGCAGAATCCACTCCCCCGTTCTGCAGATTTGGGAAAAAAGTTGGCAGATGAATGGTCCGATTAAGAGCCACACTGGATAACACCTTAGGCATAAAGGATGGATTGGTCCAGAGGGCCACCCTGTCTGGATAAAAGATAATGAAAGGCTCCACTGCCATGAGAGCCTGTAGTTCTGAAATCCTTCTAGCTGAAGTGACTGCTACAAGAAAGGCTGTCTTCCAAGAAAGATATTTTATGTCTGCAGTAGAAGCTGGTACAAAAGGGGGTAGTTTGAGATTTTCCAGCACAAAATTGAGGTCCCATGCAGGAGTTGGTGCTCTCCTGTGAGGTCTCAAATTTTTGCCTCCTCTGAGGTACTGCTTAGCAGGGGATGAGAAAAGAAAGGAGGCTCTGTGTTGTAATGAGCCGAGATGGCAGAGGCATGGATTTTTATATAAGAAAAAGATAGGTCCTTGTGAAGCATCTCAGTTAAATATTGCAGAATCTGAGGAATATTGGGCATTGCTGTGTTTATGCCTTGTGCTTGGTTCCAGGCACAGAATCTTTTCCATTTATCAGTCAAGATTTTCTAGTACTAGGCCTTTTAGCCTCCAAAAATGACATCCATCATAGGTTTACTGAGAGATGTGACTGGTGAAATTAGTTGATGCATCTGTAGTCAGGGTTTGGGTGGCAGGGGGTAGAATGAATGACAGTCCCTTGTTTTGGTGACAGGCCTCTGTCCACCATAGGAACTCCTGTTGCAGACAAGGAATGAGGGGAATCATTGTTTCCAGGCTGTGACAATGTTGACTCCATAAGCTTTTTAGGTACCATTGAAGTTTCGTCATATGCAGTCTTGCATATGGAATTAGTAGAATGCAGGAAGCCATGAACCCCTAAGCCTGCAGAATTTGTCTTTCAGATAGGTGGGTTTTTGTGGCCACTTGTTTGAACTATGTTATCAACTGAATTTGTTTGTCTGGCATGAGGTAAGCCATCTGAGCATTTGTATTCAAGCTTGCACCCAGGAGTGTAATTATTTGAGAGGGTGCCAAATTTTTTCGTTTATGGTGTACCCTAGGCATGTTAAAAGCCTTTTTACAAATGCCAGATGTTGTAGAAGAGTGTCCTTGTTTTCTGCCTGAATTAGACAATCGTGCAGATAAGGATAAATTTGAATGTTTGTCTGCAAAATGCAATCACTGGTGGCAGGCACTTTGTGAAGACCCTGGGCGCAGCAGATAATCCAAAGGGCAGTGCAGAGAACTGGTATTGCAAATAGCCTGCTTTGAAGCGGAGGTATCTTCTGCAAGATTCCCTGATTGGGATATGCAGGTAAGCCTCTTTTAAGTCTAGAGTTACCAACCAGGCATCCTTGCCTAGCATAGGCAGTAACTGTTGTAGAGTCAGCATCTTGAATTCTGGAATGTCCAGGAAGGTATTTAGAATGGATAAGTCCAGAATTGGATGCCATGACTTGTCTTTTCTGTATACCAGGAAAAGTCTTAAATAAAAACATTGTCCTTTTTCCTTTTCTGGTACTAGTTGAATAGCCCCCATATCCATGAGGGACATGACTTGTTTCTGGGCCTATGCCCACTGATTTGGAGGCAGGTCTGGCCATCCGTTTGGAATTGGCAATGTGTGGAAATGAAATCTGTATCCCTGGGATACTCTATTTAAGACCCACTTGTTCTGGGTAATTAGATGCCAATTTTGAGCATGAAGTGCTAGTTTCCCCCCCAAAGGGGCTGCCAAAAGATAAGTGCTTGGAAATGGCAGAAGAAAGTCATTGAGACTGTTCACTGTAGGGGGGTGCTTTGCTACTTCCAGATTTGGAGGTGGAGGCACTCCATTGTTTTGTTCTGTATGTTCCTTGTGACTGAAACCTGGAGCCTTTGGAGTGTCTGGGTTTGACCTGAGCAGCTCTGTTACGTACTGGAAAGGACAGATTCTTAATAGCCCAGTGCCTACTTTACCTGGGTGGCTGCACCTGTAAAAATATTTTACAGTTTGCATAGATTTAGCTTGGTCTTCCATCTTTTTCAAAACTTCTTCTGCCTTATTACCAAAAAAGACTGTCCTGTTGTAAAGGAGCATCCAACAATTTAGCTTTAACATGATCAGGCAGATTTTGCTCCTTGAGCCAAGCATGCCTTCTTATCACAGATCCAGTTACGGCGGCCCTGCAAGAGGCCTCCAAGGAATCAAAACCACATTGCAAAGTATGCTTTCCAACATGTTCAGCTGAATGCAATAAATCCTGCAACTATTTTCCACACAATCAGAAATCAACATCATTTTCTGTATAAGTAAGCCCATGACATGCTATTGATATTTAAGCATATGAAATTGAAGTTTAAAGCCCCAATTGCCAAGGTTGCAGACGTATAAACCTTCTTACCCCATCTATCCAGCACCCCTGGAGTCTCTATCAGAAGGGGTAGGTTTTTAGCAGTAGAAGCTTTAACACCCTTGGGACCCTGAGAAATTGTTTCAGGGTCAGCAGTAGGATTTTTGAAAAGAAACTTGTGGGAGTCAGGAACCCTGTAATATCTGTCTGGCTTACTAGAAGCCGGAGGCAGGGAATCAGGAGCCATGCTGGATTCTGAAAAAAACATCAGCAATGGGTTGGGAACCCCCGATCAAGGTAATTAAATCCTCACCCATTTTGATCATTTGTTTTTTAGGCATAGGGGCCTCAGCACGTGGCTCATGCTTCGTTTTTTTAGACATAGAAGTTGGCTTTGGCCTTGTTTTTGATGATGGCGTTGGTTTAATATACAAATCTTTAAGGCCTGAAAACACCCTCAAAAGCCGGTGCATGCTCAGCGTCTCCAGACCCATCCAAGGGAGAGAGAAAGTACAGTTTTGTACCTACCATAAATGTAGATGTCCGAACTGGATAGCATCTGCAGTCATAACAAGTGGGTTGTCCTGTCGTCAGGCAGCCCTGCAGTCGGCCGGATTCCAAAGTCCGGGTCCGGCTTCGGCTGATGTCGCACTCCACCCGACGTCATCTCTGTTGGTCTTCGGGTATAAAAGCATCAGCCGACGCCATTTTCCTCAGTGTTTCTTGCCCCAGATGCCAGTAGCCCTCTGCAGGCTAAAATTTGGATAGATGCCAATGTTTCCAAATAGCTAGAGGTAAACACAACAATAAGCATGTATGTACATATATACAAACAAATACACCATAAAAGACTCCCCCCCAACAGCTAGCTATTAGGAGGGTAAACACCCTAGGAGTACCACAGAGGGGAAGGAGGGAGGTAATCCTGACTGCAGATGCTATCCAGTTCGGACATCTACATTTATGGTAGGTACAAAACTGTACTATGTCCTTCATGGATGCATCTGCAGTCATAACAAGTGGGTAGAATACCATAGCCAACTAGGAGGAGGATAAAAGTAGATTATGGTGTGTTTAGGATCCCTTGCAGTACAGCAGTGGCAAACCCTGCTCGGGATCTGGAATATAGAGGCAAATTATAATGCTTGGCAAATGTATGCACGGAGGTCCAAGTAGCCGCCTCAATAATGTCTTTGGTTGCCACTCCTCGTAAGAAGGCTGTGGTAGTGGCTGTTGCCCTTGTAGAATGAGGTCTTATGTTCTGTGGAATTGGTTTTCCATGGAAGGAGTAACAGTATCGTATGCAATTTCCTATCCATTTGGAGATTGTCTGTTTGGAAATAGCTTTTCCTTCCCTTCCTGTTGCATAGGCTACAAAAGTTGGTCAGTCTTTCTGCTATTTTTGTTCTGTCCAAGTAGTAGCGTAGCTGTCTATGTACATCCAAGGTATGCAGTATTCTTTCCCTCTGTTTTGTGGGTTGGGAAAGAAGGTAGGTAGGTGGATTGCCTGGTTTAAAGACACTCTGGATACCACCTTGGGCATAAATGTAGGATTAGTCCTCATGGACACTCTATCTTGGTGGAAGATTAGGAAGGGCTGCACTGCCATTAAGGCCTGTAGTTCTGAAACCCTCCTTGCTGAAGTAATTGCCAGTAGGAAAGCAGTTTTCCATGACAGGTGTTGTAGGTCTGCTGTTGCTGCTGGTTCAAAGGGTGATAGTGTCAACTTTTCTAGCACAAAGTTTAAATCCCAAGCTGGTAATGGTGGTTTCCTTGGAGGTTTTACATTCTTGATTCCTCTGAGGAACTGCCTGAGCAAAGGGTGCGAAAAAACAGGTGGATCAAAGCTGTATTCTGCTGAAATAGCTGATGCATGTATCTTGATGGAGGAGTAGGACAGGCCTGAATGAAGAAGTTCGGCCCGATACTCCAGAATGTTAGGCATATCTATGTTTGACACATCTTTTCCTCTTTCCGTACTCCAAATGACAAACCTTTTCCATTTTCCAGCATAGTTCCTTCTTGTTGAAGGTCTGCGTGCTTCAAGAATAATGTCTTTAACTCTTTGGGAAAGTTCTGGATTAGCTACTGCTATGTGATGTTCCATGCAGTCAGTTGCAGCGTTTTTAGGTTTGGATGTATGATGCTGTAGTTGTTCTGAATTAACATAAAAGGCATCAGGGGTATTGGACACATATTGTGTAGAGAGATGCTCTTCAGTAGTGGGTACCAGTGTTGTCTTGGCCAGTTTGGAGCTATCAGGATTATCCTTGGACGTTCTTCCTTGATTTTTAGTAGTACCTTGTGTATCAAAGGAAGAGGTGGGAATGCATATGCTGTTAGGCCTTTGCAGTTGAAGGAGAGTGAGTCCACTTTCCATGCTAGTGGGTGGAATGTCCTTGTGCAGAATTTTTGAGCTGGTGATTGAGAGGTGATGCGAATAGGTCTATCTGTGGCATTCCCCATTTCTTTGAGATGGTCTTGAAGATGTCCGGTGCAGCTTCCATTCGTGGGCATCCGTGGTTCTGCTTAATATGTCTGCTAGAGTATTGTCTTTCCCGGTACAAATATTGCCTGTAACTGAATGTTGTAGCTGAGTGCCAGGGTCCACAGCTCCAAGGTCATTCTGCATAGGGGTATGAATGAGTGCCTCCCTGTTTGTTGATGTACCACATGACTGTGGTGTTGTCTGTCCTTATCATCAACTGGCCCTCTTTGAGAAATGGTTTGAACTTTTGGATTGCCAGTTTTACTGCCAGCATTTCTTTTAGATTGATGTGCAGGTGAAGTTGATCCTGTGTCCACAATCCTTGCACGCATTTGTCCAGCATGTGGGCCCCATCCTAGGTCTGAAGCGTCTGTTGTGATGGTCTGGCTTGGTTGACATCTGCGAAAGGGTAGGCCTGGGTTTGACTGGCATGCCTGAGCCCACCATAGGAACTCCTGTTTTAAGCATGGAATTAGTGGGATTTCTGTTTCTAGACTGTGTCTGTGTTGGGACCATAAATTCTTTAGGTACCACTGTAGTTTCCTCATATGTAGTCTGGCAAATGGGACCAAGATTATGCATGATGCCATGAAGCCCAAGGCCTGCAGAACTTTTCTTGCTGTTAACTTGTTCAG
Organism: Protopterus annectens; assembly: GCF_019279795.1. NCBI lineage: Eukaryota > Metazoa > Chordata > Ceratodontiformes > Protopteridae > Protopterus > Protopterus annectens. The sequence continues at coordinate 1,689,363,034 of NC_056739.1, forward strand.
TTTTGTTAGTGCCAAGAAGTAAAGAGGAAGTTCTTTTCGTTTTTCTGTAGTCAGGAATGCCATTTGTTGTACTGTGTCCAATTCCGCCCAAGAATGTCCTTGTTTGGGATGGTATCAGCCTTGACTTTTGTAAATTGACTGTGTATCCCAGTCCTTGTAGCAAGTAAATGACCCTTTGTAAATCTGTTGTCAGCTTGCTTTTGTTGTCCCCTTGTAGCAGGCAGTCGTCCAGGTATGGGTAAATTTGAATTCCCTGTAGTCTGCAATGGGCGATTACTGATGCCAGGCATTTTGTGAATACTCTGGGCAGTAGATAAGCCAAAGGGCAATGCTGAGAATTGATAGTGCTCTGATCCTGCAAGAAATCTGAGGTATCTTCTGCAGATTGGTCGAATGGGGACGTGCAGGTATGCCTCCTTGAGATCTAGAGTTACCAGCCAAGACTCCTTGCCCAGCATGGGAAGAAGTTGCTGTAGGGTCAGCATTTTGAATTTTGGGACAATGATGTATGTATTTAAGGTGGACAGGTCGAGAATTGGTCTCCAACTTTTTCCTTTCTTGGAACTAGGAATAGTCTGGAATAGAACCCCTTTCCTTGTTCTGCTGTTGGCACTCTTTCCACAGCTCTCATGTTTGCTAACTCCATTATCTGGCGTAGAGCCTCTGTTTTTGATTTGGAGGTAGATTTGGCATTCCTCTTTTGACTGGTAAAGTGTGGAAGTGAAACCGGTAACCTTGATCTATGGTTTGTAAAATCCACTTGTCTTTTGTTATGTAGTGCCAGTTCTTTGAAAATAAGGTTAACTTTCCGCCTAGAGGAGCTGCTATTTGTTCCCTGGTAGGCGGATTTAGGATTAAGTCACTGTGGTTGTGCTGATGTAGTGGCAGTGGCTGTGTCTGTGCCTCTGTTGTTACCTTGCCACTGTCGCCCTCTGTAGGCACCTCCTCTGGATTGGTTTCTGCCTCTGGAACGTCTATTCCTGCCCCTTTGAAATTTTGTGGAGTCAGGAAAGGCCCATTTTTGGCAGGCCAGTTCCTGCTAAACCTTGGGGTTGAACCTGCAAGAAATCTTTAACAGTTTGAACAGATTTTGCCTTTTCTTCCATTTTCTTCATAACCTGCTGGGCAGGCGTACCAAACAAACTTGTCTTGTCCATAGGAGCATCTAGCAACTTAGCTTTAACATGATCCGGTAAAGCTTGTTCCTTTAGCCATGCATGCCTTCTTATCACTGTGCCTGTCATGGCTGATCTAAATGAAGCCTCCAGTGCATCATAGCCACATTTTAAGGAATGGTTGCTAACCTGTTGTATGTTATTTACCATCTCTAATACATATTTCTTATCAAGAGATTCATCAGTGGTTAGGTTTTAGTTAACTGATCAAGCATAAACTCTTGGTATTGTATCATGTGAAACTGACAGTTTAAAGCTCTAGCTGAGAGAGTAGCTGAAGTGTAGACCTTTTACCCAATCTGTCTAATGACCTTGCTTCCCTTTCAGAAGGAATAGGGTTTTTAGCTGTGGTCGCTGCTACTGCCTTGGGACCCTGGGATATAGTTTCTGGGTCTGCAAGTGGGGCCTTGTAAAGGTGGTGATGAGTATCTGGCACCCTGTAAAATCTGTCTGGTTTGGCAGGGGCTGGGGTAAAGAATCTGGAGCGGAGCAAACATCATTGAAAGCATCATCCACCACAGAGAGAACAGGAGGTATAGCTAAGGGCCTGTGCTGTGGGAGGTGCAGAAAGGTCCTAAGTCTTTTCTGGAGTCTGAAAAATCCTGTTGCTGCCATTGGAACTGTTCTCGCATGGCATGCAAGGTTTCCCCAAAGGAGAATTCTTCTGGTGGGGAAGCAGCTGGAATGGATTCTTCAGCATCAGAATCTTCAAAATTGGAGAAGGGAGCCTCTGGCTGGTCAGTTATGTCTGATTCATCAGCAGAATCATCAGAAGACACTGGCTCAGGGGGCTCTGCCCTAGGTCTCTTCTCTGGGGGCTGAGAGGCCCTGTCTGGGTGAGATTGAGATCCTCTAATTAAAGAAATTAAATCTTCTGCCAAAGAAAGCATTTGAGAACTAGAAGAGGGCCTGGATGTGGGGGGGTTTAACAGGCACTGTTTTAGTAGTCTTGGCTGCTTTAGCCCTGGCGAAGGCCTTAATGGACATGGCTGCTGGAGGCCTAGCAGCACCACGTGCTGGGGTAGAGACATCCAAGGGGATGGTGTCTGATAAGTCAACCACCGTAGTGGGTAAAATTTCTGAGGTCGATTCAAGAGTTGTAGCAGGGGCCTCAGTTGTAAGAATAGGTTCAGCTGTACTTTGATCAGTTTTCTCGGTTTCGGCCGAAACCGAGACACTTGCGGTTTGCTTTACCGTGGTTTCGGCCGAAACCGCGGACCGCGAGTGTCTGTCTTTATCTTTGCGTTTTTTGGTAGATTGGGTAGTCGGAGGATCCGACGGCATAATGTACACAAAATCAGAACCGAAAAACTGTTCTGCAAACTCCGACCGACGCCTAAGCGTTCGTCGGTTGAAAGAGGCACAGGCCGAACAGGCTGCTACGTCGTGGGCTGGGCCTAAACAAGGCAGACAGTAAGAGTGGAAATCTTTATGAGGTATTTGTTTCCCACAGGTTAAACAATTGTTAACTTTTTCTGACATCGGCTGAGGCAAGAAAGAGTCCCCAACGGGGTACTTAGCTTTAGAAGTCTTCGAAGTAGTATTCGGTAGAAGTAATCTCTGGATCCGACCGACCGGCACTTGCGAACAGCTTCTGCTTCGGGCGCCACGCGGCAAGAAAGACTGAGGAAAATGGCGTCGGCTGATGCTTTTATACCCGAAGACCAACAGAGATGACGTCGGGTGGAGTGCGACATCAGCCGAAGCCGGACCCGGACTTTGGAATCCGGCCGACTGCAGGGCTGCCTGACGACAGGACAACCCACTTGTTATGACTGCAGATGCATCCATGAAGGACATCCCCGGGTTCAATACTTGAAGAATCTCGCGGCATACCGGACTCCGAATGAGTCTCAGTAGATGCCTGCGAATCAAAAGTAGCGGGCATCAGGGGCTGCGAAAGCGCCTCACTGAGTACCGGCGACTGGCTTAGGAGAAGCTTCGTCGGTTTTGGACCTCGACGTCCTGTCTCTGTATTTTTCTTTGCGTTTTTTGTGAATTCCGGTAGTCTGATTGCTAACAGATGACATTTCAGGATAGTTAAATCTTGAACCAAAGTATTCAGAAGCAAAAATTTTCCGACGCTTAATAGTGCATTGGTTAAATTTAGAACAAAACCGACAGCAAGGCATGTTGTGGTCAGGGCCTAGGCAAGGAATACAGTACAAATGAAAATCCTTATGAGGTATTTGCTTCCCACAAGTAATACAATTATTAACTTTCACTGACATTGGTAAGGAGCAAGAAAAAGTTTCCCCTACGGGGTACTTCACTTTAGGTTGAAGACTTTGGTTCTGAAACTCGAAAACGAAAATTTCAGCAGTCAGCTGACCGGCTCTTGCGAACTGCTTCTGCTTCGGGCACCGTACGGCAAGAAAGACTGGTTAAAATGGCGTCAGCTGCATGTTTTACACCCCTGACGACCTGACGTCATGGAAGAGGCGACAGCAACTGACGCAGGACCCAAGACTTTGTTATTCAGGCAGACTGAGGGCAACCTGCCAGCAGATTACCCCAAATGTAATGACTGCAACAGTGAAACACTAACATCTGCAATGGATAAAATCTACTTTAAGACGTAGAACCTAAAGTAGACAACTACTATAAAAAGTTGGTGCTGAAGAGTTTGCCATTTACACTTCTTTAATAGCTCCTATGGTTCCAGAGATGAACATTTGTTTGAAATGTGAGGACATAGTTTAATTCTAGCAAAAAGATTCAGCTCCGCCTATTGGAAGTTGCACTGCAAACGTCCAGAGCTCCTTCGGAGGGAATGAGTTAAACTACAAAACCAAGAACTTTCTGACAATTACTCTACCACATAAATACCTGACAAAGCATGAATTTGAGATAACCACCACAAAATATAGAAGCAAACAAACATTAGCAATACAGCTACAAAACTTACTTAAGAAATAATGGTAACTGTTAAGTTAATAACTCAAACCTGATTACTTACCGTATTCAGTTACTCTTCAAGATCATCTTGGGGATTAAAAAAAAGTGCATGTGTGTATCACCATGCAAAACTATTTCTTTAAAGCTCAAGCTCCTATTCTCTAACATGTGCATTACCTCAATCTACAATGCAATGCCTGACACTGTGGCAGACAAAAATTCTCAATATATTTCCCTCTTCACCAAATCTGAATAGTATCAACTCCAAGAAAACAGTGGAACGATGATATAAGTTAATACAAAACTTTTAAGACTTATAGATGGACTCCTCGAGTGTATCATATGGAAAGAAAAACAATAGCACAATTCTGATGTTGGACAAGATAAACACACACACAAACACTACAGAGGGACCCCTTCATGGCTAAGTGGTATGATTAACGTTCACTTTAATGCAAACTTCAAAATGGCTGTACACTGAGCGACAGTTTACTACAGCAGTGTGAAAAGTGAATTAAAGAAAAAACAAAAAACAGACCAGTAAAATGACTTATTTGAGTAAAATTCATTTACTGACCAGTAATTATACAGCCTGGATGCCAGCAAAGAAGAAATCTTGAGAAGGTAAAGTAAAATAAACTAGAAAAAAAAATAAAAATTCAAGCCAAGAAGTATGTTGCAGCTGTTAAAATGCACTACAAGTTTCAGCTTTGGTACAAAAAATAATTTATGTGATTTAGGGGAAAAATAATTATAAAATGTATTCAGAGGTCTTTAAAACAAATGAAACACTGAAGGATAACAAAAGGCTGCAAAATACAAGCTTTAACTATCCAGATAAACTGACAAAACTTTGAAATATAAAAAGACTAAACAGCAGCTATTAAAAACTGTAGAGCACGAGCATATAGAGAAAAACTGAGATTCTTCTGCTGTACCAGAGAAACTGGAAGGAATAAAACTGCATTTGATTTATGAGAGTACAAGAGGGCACATCATTTTTATGCTTCAAATGCTGCCATGAGAAATCAGCCAAAGCCAATATTAACGAAAATACAATTATATCAGCATAAAGAGTTGTTCCTGACAAAATATTGGGGACAGGAGTGTGCTTATGAAAAATTATTATTCAGTGTACACCAAGCAGAAGAAAAGCAACTTTTTCCAGCAATCAGGGAATGTTGAAATGCAGGTGTGATATTCAAGCTGCTGTACACAGCTTTCTTACAGGATCATAGGAGATTACTAGGCTAATGACCCTGGGGACCTGCCAAGCGTTTACACCCAAAAAGAAATCTCAGTTATCACCTACAACCCTGTCAATGAGGAACACAGGTGGAACCCCAGGGACAAACTTGTGGTTTCCCATCCACTCCATTCCAGAGATGAGGCAGCCTCTAGGAGACCAACCTCTCCAGCAGGTTTTATTGATGACACATATTACATTCAGGCCCTTTGAGTGGGTAGTGCATGAGGAGTAAGACTTATGGATATGGAGCATCTCTAGTTGGGGATGGTTCGACATTGTCTTGTAGGCGAGAGACAGGTCACCCTGGAGCAATCTGTAAGATACAGAGTAGAGTGATAGTGAGTTCAGCCTGTCTGCATAGGACAGGTGTTAGAGGCCATGTACTCTCTTTGTGAGGTACTTCAGTGGCCTTTCCAGTTGGTGCAGATGTTTGCAGAGGTGCATTCCAAACAGGACGTTACACTCAATTATTGGTCTAATGAGTGAGGAGTATAGACTGGATGCAATCCATTTCCTTATGAGATGAACCAAGTAAAAGGCTTTTCTGAACACAGCCGCTACATGATGGTCGAATGCGAGTTTGCCATCAACCTGAGTGCCAGGTCTCTCATCATAGGTTGTGTGCTTCAGGGGTTGCAGTTGATGTGGTAATCAGTTTTTTTTATTTTTTGCCAAATGGTATGATGATACATTTTTTTTGCTTTTCCCTTGAGGCCATGACTTTTAGTTGCTGTAAGACCCTCTTGCAGTATGTTAACATCATTGGGGAGTCAATGACAGCAGCCAACTTACAGTCGTCCGCAAACTTGTTCAGCCACAGGCCTTTTGTCTTTGCCCAGACCTCTAAATAGATGCCAAACAGTACGGGGTCCCAGGACAGATCCCTGGGGAACTCCACTAGTGACAGGTCTGCTATCAGAGGTGGAGGTGCCTATTTTGACTTTGAAGGTTCTGTCTGTGAGCCAGTTGGCTCCTGATGACATAGGGATTTACACCAAGTTGTGCTAGATTTTCAATGATGCCCAAGTAGGGGATTGTGTCAAAGGCCTTGACCAAGTTAAGGTAAGCTGTATGTACTGACTTTCCCCCACTCAGGGCCTTGGTGCCAATCTCAAAGTCGTCAACCAGGTTCAACAGGCAAGCACTGCTCTTGACAAATCCGAACTGGGTGGGGTCAAGTGCTTGGAGATTGCCTATATCCTTGTTTAGGAGATCCATAATACACTCCATGGCTTTACAGATCAGACTTGTCAAGCTAATGGGGTGATAGTTTCCAGAATCAGTAGTGGCACCACATTTGTGCAAGGGGATGACAATGGCAGTTCTCCACTCTGCTGGAAGGAAGCCAGTACTTAGGCTGTGGTTGAATAGGTTGCTCAATGGCAAAGATGGCTCTTGTTGGAGATGGTGCAGAACACATCCTGGGATACTATTAGGTCCCATGGAAGCTGTGTTCTTTGCCTTCGATATTGCCTGTAACACGATCTATGGAGATGTGAAGTATGAGACAAGTATTGGGGATGTCGAAAGGGCCTTCGGGGGGGCACAAGGGGGTGAAGTTTGCACTGAACTTATCTGCTAACAGGTTGTCTAAGTCAACAAGATCAGTGTAAGTGATACTGTTAAGTAGTAATTCAGAACAAACCTGGGCTTTGCCACAGAGGTACCTGACATAACTGAAGACTTAATGGTTTCCCTTTGTTATGGAGGCTAGTTTCGATTCATAATTGGCCTTGGAGGTTTTCACTAGTGATCTAATTTGCTTGTTGAGCCTAAGGAGGGAGTTTTTCCAATTTGGAATTTGTTCCCTTTTAACCTTGGACAACAGTTTCTTCCTTTTGTTGTAAAGCCTGTTGATAGAGGATGTTCACCAAAAAGGTTTGTGTTTCCTTGAGAAGCAGGTTTTAGTTCTAATGGGTATGGCTGAGTCCATGCAGTTGTACAGATGCTTGTATACTGCAGAAACTCTTCTTGCAGAGGTCAGATCAATCAGTAAAACTGTTTTTCACGTTAGAAACCTCAAGTCAGCCAGGTTATCTGGTTTGATTGGAGGAAGTGTTAGCTTCTCTAACACAAAATTAAGATCCAAGAAGCAGCCACCAGTCTTCATGGAGGCTACTTATTAAAAACATTTTGACAACAGAACACATTTAAAAATGAGGATCCATGGGTAGACGTGCTGAAATGGGAGAGAGCTGAACCTTGATGGAGGAGCAGGATACTAACTTATGCAAATATTGTAAAACAAGAGAACAACTAGTAAGGTATGGGTACTGGTAATGTTGTTGGCACCAAAAAGAAAACCTTTTCCATTTACTAATATATGACTTTCAAGTAGCAGGATTTCCTACCTCCATAAGTACCTGCTACATGTCCTCAGTAAAAAGGTGTCTAACGGGAATTAAGACCAAAAAAGATCATCCAGACAACCAACAGTAGTTGATTTGGGGGGGTCAGGGTGTATCAAACACAGCTCTTCTTGTGCGAGTAGATCCAGTCTGCAAGAAACTTGTGGTAATTGCCCCTGGCCATTTCCAAAAGCAGAACCATGGTTTCCTGGGCCAGAACGGAGTCACCATGACCTTGCGAGTTTCCTTCTGAATCTTCAGAAGAAACCTGGACATCAGTGGAAAAGGTATTCCCCTTCTGAATCTTCATAAGAAACCTTGATATCAGTGGAAAAGGTAGAAAAGTATACAGGAACATTCCTGTCCAAAAAAAAAGACGAGACATCTGTCTTCCAGGGCTTCTTGCATGGAGTCCTGAAGCAAATCCTTACCAAACGATTTTTCAGAGATGAGGCAGATAGTTTCTGAAGTGGACCTTTCTACAAACATCAGATATTGGAAGACCCCTTATCCTGCTCAGCTTGTCTGCCATATACAGTTTTGCTCTGACAGAATGTAGGATACCTGTAAAGTGAAACTGCACTGTGAAGCTATATCCCATGTTAACATGGCTAATCTGCAAAGGGGTAAGACCCGGTTCCCTCTTGACTGTTGCTATTCCATACAACTGTTACACTGAATTAACAAGTGGAAGAAGGCCAGGGAACCAAAGATGATTCAGAGAGTTGAGTGCCTTGATACAAGCATCTTTTATATTTATGTTCTTGCATGTGATCAGTGTCCCACACACCTTGCTATTTTATCCCTCCTGAAACCGCTCCTCAAGCAATTCCAAGGCATCTGAGTGACTGACTGTTTTGAAATAGGAAGGGAGACCTGGAGTTAAGGGCATTTTCTGTCTACACCAAGTGATTTCTCTTCTGACAAACTCCAGCACTGGGATTTGAAAAGACAAAAGATGTTAGTGCTGGGACCACAGAGAATTCAGACTGGCTCTCCCTCATGTGGAGTCTTGTTAGGGGTATCATGACAATCAGATGCCAAGAGACCCAAAATCCTGAGGTATTCCCTCACAGCGACTGAAGTTTGAGTAGAAAAACAAAAACAAACAAACAAAAAAAACAAACAAAGATATATTTTTTTGATATGGAAAAAATAAAACTCTGAACTGAGGTGTTTAGCTGACACCCCAAAAGCACAATCCTGTGGGAAGGAGTCAAAAAAATATTTTTTGAATGTACTCTTGGAATCCTAGCTTGTATAAGAGATCTCTCTCCCAAGTGAGAGATTCCTGGCACTTTGAACTACTCTGAATATGGAAAATTAATTGTAGCCTGTAAGCAGCAATAAAAAGAAGTTATGTTCTTACCAAAACATTCCATCTGTGTTGATCTTCATTCATTCTTGCCTGTTGGGTCTCGGTTCTGACCCTTGGAACCAACTCGGCCGTTATAACTATCTCATGCCAGCCAGAAACTTTCAAGCCAAGGCTACCCACCATGCCTCTCTTCCTTTCCTTCAGCTAGAGTTTGCCTATAGAATAGAAAAAAGATGGAAGCTTTGTCTGAGCAACAACCTTACATGGATCGCAAGTCTAGTTCCGAACTCCAAGAGTCTTAGGAGAGGGAATGTGGGTGGGATGTCAAGAATGAATGAAGATCAACACCACAGATGGAACGTTATGGTAACAGCATAACTTCTTGATCTGATGTTGTCAATCTTCATTCATTCTTGACTGTTTGGACAGAGTCCCTAGCTACTTTAGACCTTGGGAGGCCCTAGGGAAGGATATTCCCAAGTACCATAGAGTCAAAGGATGCTCTTCCCCTGGAGAGTGTGTCCAATTTGTAATGAGTGATAAAGGTATAGGGAGTAGCCCAAGTTGCGGCTGCACATGTCATCCATAGAAACTCAAGAATGAAGTGGAAACAGACCTGGTAGAATGCGCCCTAAGTTTTGTTGATAAGTCCAGCTTATTCTTTCGGCAAATAAAAGTGATGAAATCTTTCAACCATTTTGACAATGTAACTTTTGAAACTGACTTGCCCAGTCTAGGACCCGAAAAAGAAAGTAACAATCAGTCCGATTTTCTGCAAGATTTTGTTCTATCCAAGTTAAAACGTAATTGTCTGAGTACATCCAACAAATGTAAACAAAATTCTCCCTTGTTTGAAAAATTTAACTGGTAGATCAGTGGACTGATTTATATTACAATCTGATGCCACTTCAGGCAAAAAAGGATTAGTCCTGAGTGATACTCTCACTTTGTGAAAAATGATATATGGGTATTTTACACACACAGCCTTTAATTCTGAGATTCTCCTGACCAACGTGATAGCTACTAGGAATACAGTTTTCCAAAATAAGACTTTGACATCACAAGTGGCTGCTGGCTCGAAAAGATGATGGACCAAACTATGCAATACCAATGTTAGGCTCTAAGGTGCAATGGGCTCTTTGAAAAGAGGTTTCATATGTAAAGTGCCTTTCAGAAAGGTTTTGCAGAGATGGTGGAACATCAGAGAAAGCTCAGTGAAACCTTTATGGAAGTTTGAAATGGCAGCTAGATGAACTCTAATAGAATTAGAGACTCCTAACTGGAATAAGTTGGGTAAGTATTCCAAGATCTTGCCAATGGAGGATGAAAAAGGATCAATACCCTTTTCATCAGGCCAAAGTGCAAATCTCTTCCACTTGCTAAGATGAAGTTTTCTGGTGGATGGTTTACGTGAAGCCAGAAGTATCTTTTGTACTGGAGAAGATATGTTATTTTGCCTGGCAATTACTGGAAGTGGAGAAACCAAGCTGTCAGCTTGAGATTTTGAAGGCTGGGGTGGACAACGCCCTGAAGATGAAATAGATCTGGGATTGGATCCAGAATCCACTGGCGGTAAATTAAGTGAGGCCAAAGAAAGGGAAACCAAACTTGACGGGGCCAATATGGTGCAATGACATTTTTCTTCTCAACTGTTGGGCTTTTTTTAGAAAATGGGGAATTAGGGGTATTGGTGGAAAGGCATAAAGAAATCCTGGGGGCCAATCATGGAGAAGAGTCTCTCTCAGGGGACCCTCCCCCCCCCCATGGGGGAACCAGGGCAAAGTAACTGCTACATTTGTGGGAGAGGCAAACAGATCGCAATAAGGCTGACCCCATCAATGAACATCTTTGCTGTGACAATGGAATTGAGAGACCACTCATGAAGTAGGAAAATGCATCTGCTAAGTTTGTCTGCAATCATGTCTGAGTTCCCAGGAATGCCCGGAATGTGCATTGCTATCAGAAAGCGGTTGGAGGCAATCACCCATTGCCAAACTCTTAGGGCTTCATGACAAAGGGGGAAGGATCTGGATATCCCTTTTTTGTTGATGTTCCAGCCAACTGACATTTGGTCTGACTGAATAGCAATTGTCCCTGAAGGAAGGGCAGATTGGAATGCTTGCAACACTAAGAGCACTGCCCTCCGTTCTAGGATGCTGATATGCAAACTGGCCTCTGTAGGGGGACCAAGTGCTTTGAAGAGTCTTTCCCTGAAATTGCCCCCCCCCCCCACCCAATCAGAGATGCGTCCAAGGTCACTATGACCTTGGGCTGGGAGGGGGAAAGGGGCGGATCCAAAATTTGTCTTCTGTCTTCATCCACCAATTTCAGTCCTGCTTGCACCGGCTGTTTATTCAGATCGGGTGGGACATTGGATAAGTAACATTGACCACTGTGATGCCAGAAGCCATTGAAGTAACCTCATGTGGTATCTTGCCAGAGGAACTAAGGTGACTGTCGCTGCTATGAACCCAAGTAGTTGTAAGACCTGGTGGGCTGGAACTTTATCTTGAGAGGGTATCATTTTTAGTTGTAACCAACTTCTCCAATCTGCGAAAAGGAAGAGCAGCCATGCAGAATCTTGTGTTTAGTCTCGTTCCGATGAATTCCATGTCTTGTGTGTGGGGGATAACTGACTTTTCTCTGTTGATCAAGATGCCCAAGAACTCTGCAAGTCTTAGAACGGAGTCCAAGGCAGAAAAGCAGCAGCTGCCTGGTGGAGACAGTGAAGAGCCAGTCATCTAAATATGGAAACACCTGGAATCCATGAAGCCTTAAGTGAGCTGCTACCACTGCCATGCATTTGTACACCCAGGGGGCTGTCGTGTGACCTAATTGCAGTGCTCGAAATTGGTAATGCCTTGCTCCTAGCTGGCAGTGGAGATATCTTCTGAAGCGTTTGTCGAATTTTTTGTGGTAATATGCATCCTGAAGATCTAAAGAGCACATCAAATAGTCTTTCTCCAGAAAAGGAAGGATAGACTGAACCGTGAACACCTGGAATTTTGTTTGAACAAACATGTTCAACACACTGAGGTATAAGTTTGGCCTCCTGTCCCCTGTCTTTTTTGGCACTAAAAAGAATCTAGAGTAAAATCTGGATCCTATTTGGTCTGGTGGGACTGACTGGATGACTCTTTTTTTTTTTTTTTTTTTGAAGCAGCGTTTGGATTTCGAGTGCTGCTATATCCTTCTGATTGGATGGAATATTCAGGATATGTCTTAGTGGTCTGGGATAAAGACTGAAGCGGATATGGTAACCTCTGGTAATTACTGTCGGCAACTAAGATTTTGATGTTATTGTGTGCCAGGCTGCATGGTGCAGAGAAGATCTTCCCCCAACTACCCCCAAAGATAAGCAGTCGGGCCGCTGCTCAGGAGCGCTAGTAGGGTTGCCCAGAGAAAGAACCCCTGGAACCTTGATTATTTGGGCCCGCTCTGTTACGAGAAGGGCATCTTCCAGAAGAGATCCTCCTCCTGCCCCGGGAGTGATACTTACCACGTGTATCCTGTAAAGGCCCTTGGGACTTTCTGAACCACATATTTCCACTCTTCTGATTCCTGGAATAAACTCGTTGAGGAGTGGAAAAATGCACTCCTACAGCAGGAAGGGTCTTTCCATTCTCACACCTGGCTAATGTGTCTCTGACTTTTGGGCCAAAAAGGAAAGATGCATCAACAGAAGCGTTGGTAAAGGAAGACTTGAAGGGATCCACAAAGTCACACAAGTGCAATCCAGGCATGATGCCTAATGGCAATGCCTGTACCTGCTGCACTAGAAGTCCCTTCATCTGTATGTGCAATAAGCCGCATGGAAGAGTTGGAGATGGACTCTAGGGCGGAAAGCTGAGAGGCAACCTTATCACTGACTTCAGACACTGCTCCTACTAAGGTTTCTGAAACAGTGGTTATCAGATCCCTGTGTTGTCATGTAAAATGTGCCAGAAAGTTCAAGGACCTCATGGAGGAGGACAATGAAGCAAAGCCACACTTCCTAAATCTGTCCATCATCCTGGACTCTTGGCTAGGAGGATAGACAGTTGAGCTCTTTTCGGTAAGTTCCTTCTTTGTGGCAGCCACCACCACTATGGCATTAACTGCTAGACCTTTCGATCAGTGAGGCTGATCCTCGGGCATGGAAATAATTTTGTCCAGTCTCCAGGGAACTGATTCTGTATCAGAGGCCTCCCATGCATGCTGCACAATGAGAGTTAGACCAGTTCATCGGCAGGTGGGGCCACTCACGAAGTAGAAGAGCAGGCACAAAAAGGCTGCAAGAAGAGAGATACCTCATAGGATGGGTTTGTGGATTTCCAATCACCCCTCTTGTTTTACATTTTCCAGGATGTCTCCAAAGGAGACATCTTCCCGGAGTGATCAAGGGGACACACTTCCCCTTCATTGAATTCTGTATCCTCAGTCACTGATTCTTCTGAAAAGTCTCAAAGCAGTGTACTCGCTGACCACCAGAAAAGCTCTAACATCTTTGGCACCCAAACATCTCTTTTAGCCAACTCTGCTCAAGCTGGCTTACACAGTTTGAGCATGCAAAAAGTGCCTGGAAGCTTGCTGGTTGTTATATCCTTGTCAGGATATAATCCATACAGCCAAGGCTACTGCAGCAGTGACCAAATACGATGAGCATACTCATTTTCTCTTTGTTCAACAAGACCATATCAAAACTGTGCCAATTAAATCTTTTCCACTTTTCCAAAGGAAAATACTACAGTGACAGAAAAAAAGCACAGGGGGCTGACTACAAGAATCAGTATTTCCTTGCACTTAAACCAGAGACTGGTGTTGGATGGAGATTATCAAAATGAAAAGCAACACTGAAGCTACTGAATAAATGTAAGACTATAAAGCAACATTCCTATTACGTACAGGAACAGATGTAAAATGAAGTTTTGCAAGAAGCTGCTGAAGAAACACCGGACTTTGGCTGACTGTGTTAAACTGGTGGGTGGATTATATAGCATACACCTCGCTTCTTATTTATATTTGTATAAAATGTCGATGTAAATTGGTTCTTATATTGTAAGGGAGCATGCATAGTGTTCAGCCAAGGGATATTTTAAATGTGAGGTGGAAGGTGCCTTACCAGTGTCTGCTGTACATACATGTCAAAGCTATTGAAAAACAAGAAAAATACTTTTTCTAGGTTGTAAGGTATCCAGGCTTTACAATAACAAAGACTGCCAGTGGTGATCGCCCTTGGCCATTTCCTACAGGAAGAAACATTGTTGCCTGAGCTAGAAGGAAGGTACCACAATGATTTTTGGAGTCTTTCTAAATCTTCAGAATGACCCTGGATATTAGCGGAAAGTGTGGAACACTATACAGTAAAATCTTCCCATCCAAGGAAAAGAAAAAGGATCCATTTGCCAGGCCTTCTTGCAATGAGTCCTGGAGCAGAATTTTGCCAACTGATTAATGTGACTGAAGGGAAACTGATCTACCTAAGATATTCCCCACATCTGGATCAATTCCTGGAAGACAGTGGATTCGGTTTCCAGTAGTGAGATTATGTCCTGGCTCCTCCTCAGCTTGTCTGCCAGAAAGTTTTGGTCTGACAGGATGTAAAATGCCTGCACAGTGAGACTGAGCTGCAGCACTACACCGCAGGCTACAATGGTTGGTTTGCAAAGAAAATCTGAAAATAAAATAAAACCCTGAACAAAGGCCTGCAATTAGGTACTTTTCTGGCTGTAGCTGGATAACTCTGAAGTGTAGTGTAAAATAAGTTCTAGCCAAACATAAATAAGGGTGATTAGAGACAGAAAAGCATCAGTCCTTTTACAGAAGGTAAAGATAACTGTGACTCTCACAAATCCCATTAAACGTCAATGGCATGGGAATTTACAGTTACTTCCTTATGTCTAGCATGAGTCAAAGCTTTATGGGAAAGAGTAAGGTTGAGGGAGAACAAGATCATGCTGATACATCAAGCCCCATTGGTAGTCATGTTGTGGAAAACGGGCTAAAATTACAAATAAAGCACTTAGAGTGACTTTGGGGAGTCAAAATAGGTCCGGAAATAAAGACAGAATGAAACAAAACAGTGTTTTAGCTCTAGGGTGGAGTTTTCCTTTAAGAAAATCAGGTAGCAATTAGTGAAAGTGGGAAAGCAGGCTGTAACCTGCATTTTAGCATGTGTAAACCCTTAGCTTTAGATTAGTTTAACAGTATGCCAAATAAAATGTCAGCACTGCAGAGTGTGAAAATCTAAATTTTATTGCAGGTACATGGGCAAAAAGAGAAAAGATCAGTTTCACTAAGGTTAACCCAGCAGAAGCATTTTATCAAGAGCCAACGTGTTGGGGAACCTTAAAATACTAGGCAAAATCACGGCAAGTTTTCAAAATGCTTAAAAGTACAAGGTGCTCAGAATACAATATAAAATATTCATTTAACAGACATGCAAAAAATCCTACATGTATAGTATCACTTAAAAATAATTCATATTGGAGTGTAATTGTACTAGTCATGAAAAGTATGTGGTCAAAAACATCATTTTAAACCAGAGTGCATCTCGTAGGGGTGGGTGTAATGCCCCACAAACTTTAAGGTACATCTGTGGATAGTATTTAAGTAAAATTAAATTTAACTGATGGATGTTCCAGTGTGAGTCTAAAATACAATATAAAAAAGTTATATACTCACCATAACATTCCATGTGTGTTGTCCATCTTCACCTTCATTCTTACTAGTTTGGGTTTGGATCCAATCCTCTGATCTGTCCTGGCCTTTATTTCCAAGCTTGAGGCTCTCTGCCAGCTCGTGGCTAAATCCCTATATCCTAGCATCCACTAGAACACACTCCAGATCTTGTTTGCCCTAATTATAAGTCTATAAGAATTTTCAATATAACAAAATAGAGGCTGATGAAGACAGAGGACAATGGTAATCCAATTGTGAAGACATGGTCTCCTAGGAGTAAAACAGGGAAGGGGGAAGGAGGGTGGGAATGCAAGAATGAAGGCAAAGATGGCCATCACACATGGAACGTTATGGTGAGTACATAACTTCTTTACGTGATGTTGTCCTTTTTTGCCTTCATTCTTACTAGGCTGGGACAGCGTCCCTAGCACATTGAGTCTCGGGTGGCTCAAGGAAGACTATTCCTCAGAATTGTGGAACCAAGAGAGGCCCTGTTCCTGGAGGCCAGATCAACTTTGTAATGAGTGAAAAAAGTATGCGATTTTGCCCATGTTGCTGCAGCACAAATTGTGTCAATTGATAATTTAGCCAGAAAAGCTGAAAGGTTGCAATTGCTCTTGCAGAATGGGCTTTCACTCTTCTTGGAAGTTGTTTATTTTGAGACTTGTAGATAAAAGTTAAACAGTCTGAAAGACATTTAGAAAGTGTAACCTTTGAGACAGGAGATCCTTTCTCTGAATCTGAAAAAGAAATAACTGATCAGATTTTCAGAATTCTGCAGTTCTTCGCAAGTAAAAATGCAATTGTCTATGTACATCCAGTTGATGTAACATGTATTCCCGTCCTGTTTTCATAATTTGGGAAGAAAACTGGTAATTTTATACACTGGTTCAAATGAGTCTCTGAAGTTACCTTGAGCAAAAAGGAGGGGTTTGTTCGTAAGGACACCTTGTCTCTATGGAAAAGCAAGTACGGGGGCTTTGTGGACAAAGCTTGCAACTCTGACACCCTTCTAGCACAGGTGATTGCTATCAAGAAAATGGTTTTCCAGGTCAAGAATTTCAATCTGCAAAACTATGCTGGTTCGAAAAGAGGAAAAACTATGCAGGACAGGATAAAATTCAACAACAGAGTACTTCACCTTAGAACTCAAAAAACATTTTTTCATTGTATCTTTGTTTTTGAGATATTTTAATGTCTCAATATCACTCCAAGTGTTTCTTTTTACAATTTTAATGCGTTTCTCTCAAAATGGTGGATAATGAGGTCTACCTTGGTAACGTGAACTTATTTTCTTGCTTTCCTTCCATCTTCCCAGAATACATTTCAAGTCCTCTTTAGATGACTCATGCCAGACATAAGGAAGTGGTGCTCTTTTCTCATGTCATTAAAATATAATGGCAGGACTGTGAAGCACTGTCATCTAAACACACCTTTTGTAAAAGAGCTGCATCTCGGTTTACCTGACTGAGCCTCATTTATAAGCAAAGAAATTCCAGCAACCTTGGATCCTGGTAAAACGATTTTATTGCAGAATATACAAATTAAAATAAAATAAAAACAAAAACAACCTAGACCATCAAAGATACCTTGTTGTACTAAGCGCTTTCTCCCTCTAGAAAGTAAACGGGCATCCTCAGAATACAAAAAACCAGTTCACAGTCCTTCCCTTGTATACTGAATTTTGAAAATGAATAATTGAATAATTGAATCAATTTAAAATTCATTCATTAATTGGCAACAATAAAAAAGTTTGTTAACCTTAGTCTGTGTGAGGACACTGTATTTCTAAATGACTAACTGACTGACAGGGTTGCCACCTGACTCTCTTTCTGCAGTTCTAGCTTGTGTGTGGGTGGGTGGGCTTGAAAATTTAAATGCATTTATACTTTGCAAAAAAATATATTTACTGACTTCTCTAAATGTCACAGCTTATAATTTCAATACTGTGTTGCTGCTTATTTAAATTTGTTAGAAGAGTTGACAATTGTCTTTAAACCCCTGACTGATCTAATTGCTTTGTTTTGCTATGAAAGGGGAGTGTTAAATTCTCCTCCCCACTGCAATAAAAACAGTGGAAACAATTCCACAGCTTTCTGTCTTTTTATATCAGTTGCTGTGCTCCTGACATTAGCAGGATTAATTACCCATCTAAGATCGACAGCAATACCAACAGGGTAAACTACAGATTTAACTGTGTCTATATGTCATGCAGGTGGAGACGAATTTCTCTGCAAAGTATATGAGAAGCTGAGTAGGTGGGCTTTCCCCTTCCTTTGACTCCAATGCAAGGAAATCAAAGTTTTAAAAGCTACAAACAGGTTTCTGGTAGATACACAATGCTGGTGCCATGTTGCAGGGATAAAAGAAACCCAACGATTGAGTTAAACTGCATGAGTGGGTGGAGTTCTCTTTTAAGAAAAACTTTGCATAGTTTATGAGACATTATACTGGATCCAGAGTCTCGGAAATGAGAACTGGAGATTGCTGCTAGCTGAAACCTAATTGTAGCTGCAGCAGATCCCTAAAACAGTTTTACTAGGAAATCTAGAATGAAACTGACTGCAGCAAAAAAGGGGTCGATATTATTGAGAGTAGCCTATAAGGAAAATATTTTCCATTTGCTTTTATATATTTTCCTTGTTGAAGCTTTGAGAAGAAATTAGAATGCATTTAACTACAGAGGAGAGGTTTGGAAACCTGGCTATCGTTGGAATTGGAGCAGCCAAGCTGTCAATTTGAGGGTCTGAAGGGATGGATGGAACATCCCTGACACACGAGTCAGAAGGTCTGGAATTCGGTCCAGAATCCAAGGCTCCTCTCAAAGATGAGACCATAGGAAGGAGAACCAAATTTGACAAGGCCAATATGGACCAATGAGTATCAACTCCCTTCCCAAAGAATTTGCTTTGTGGAGGACTACTGAAATTAGTGAGAAGGGGGGAAAGCACAGGAGGAGGCCCAGGGGGCCAATCGTGGACAAGTGCAACCGTTGGTGACTCCCCCGGAGGCGGGATAAGTGCAAAGTAGCTTCTGCACTTGGCATTCATGGATGTCGCAAAGCTGGCCCCATTTTTGTAGTATTTTTTTTGCTACTTCTTAATTTAGTGAAGACTCGAGGCATCAGAATAGTTCTACTGAGTCTGTCCGCTATTACGTTGGATTTCCCCAGGAAGTGCATTGCTACCAGAAAACATTAGTAGGACGCTGCCCATTGCCATACTCTCAGGGGCTCTCGACAAAGGGGGTAAGATCTGGTTCCCTCCTTGTTTATGTACCATACAACTGACATGTGTCTGGATTGCAATAGTTCCTAGAGGACGACAGTCCTGGAATGCTTGCAACGCTAAGAGCACTGCTCTCATTTCTAGGACATTGATGTGCAAGTGGGCCTCGTAATCCTGCCAGGTGCCTTGGACTGTCTTTCCCAAATAATGCCTCCCTTCACCCTATCTGAGATGGATCTGTTGTCACTGTGGCAACTGGTTGGGAAAGTACAACGGTTGACCTAGAGTCAGTTGAGTGGAGTAAAGCCACCAATAAACATCTTTCTTGCAGGTTTCTGTGATGCTTTTGTGAGACATTGGAAGCTCTTGCATCAACTACTGACTGGATAGCAGCCACTGAAGATTCTCATGTGTAGCCATGCTAGTGGGATCAAGATCATCACTGCTGCCATGGCTCCCAGAGCTTTTACAACCATCTTTACTTGGGCTTTCTTCCTCAAGAGGTAGATCCATCTGATGTTTTAGTACTTGCATCATTTCTGGTGGAACTCTTGCTGTCATTTTTGTTGTCTAATTCTACCCCTATGAATACCAGATGCTGAGAGGGCACTAAGGCAGATTTCCCGTAGTTTATTGTAATCCCTAAGTGGGAGCAGAGTTGCAAGGTTGTGCCCCTTGTTTTTAATCACAAGATGCCCGGTCATGGCATTTAGGAGCAGTGGTCTAAATATCGAAACACTCAGAATCCTAGACGTCTTAAGTGAGCTACTACTACGGCCATACATTTGGTAAACTGTCGGGGGGGGGGGGGGTGTAGTGAGGTCAAAGGACAGAGCTCAAAACTGGTAGTGACGGACTTCCCAGCCGAAAGCGCAAATGTCGCCTAGATTGCCTGTCCATTTTTATGTGGTAACATGCATCCTGGAGATCTACAGAGCACATCCAATCATCTATTCCCAGGAATGGGAGTACTGACTGCAGTGTCTCCATCCGGAACTTGTTCTTTACTGATTTGTTTAGAATGCTGAGATCCAGAATGGGTCTCCAAGTCCCGTTTTCTTTGGAACTAAAAAGAATCTTGAGTAAGTTCTGGATCCTAATTGGTCTATGGGGACTTCTTGGGCGACTCCTGTACAGCAACTTTTGAATTTCTAGAGTTGCCTATTCCTTTTGACTGAGTGAGACATCCGGAACCTTTTTTAACTTCGGGATGGGAAGGGAAAAGGGGATGGTGTAACCTCTGGATATGATACTTTGTATCCATTTGTCTTTTGTCAGTTGTCGCCAGGCTTTCGTGTACAAACAAAGGCAACCCCCAACTGCCTCCAGAGCTGAACAGTCGGAGCCTCAATTCAGGAGCGCTGAAGGGGCCAACCAAAGAAAGATTCTGCGTCACTCTGATTCTGTGGACCCCTTCTGCCATGAGGTCAGTGTCTCCCATTATTACTTCCCCCTCTGCCTCTGGGACAAGTTTCAACACAGGTGTCCTGAAAAGATTTCGGAGATTTACAGAACCACATTTTGTCACTACCTCTCTGACCCTTGGGATAATGTCTAGTAGGCATGGAAAAACAGAATAAGGCAGAGTCTTTCCCTCTTGTTCACACCTGGTGAGCATGTCCTTTACCTTGGGCCCAAACAAGGATGAGCCATTAAAAGGGGTGTTTACACAGGTACACTTAAAGGGTTCCACGAAGTCACATAACATCCAAAAATGCCTCCTTAGGAAAATTCCAGAACCCGCTGCTCTACTCGCTCCATCAGATGCATATGATAAGAATCTCATAGATGCGTTAACTACTGAATTTAAAGTAGTGAGCTGAGAGTTGACCTTGTCTGTGACCCCTTCATCTACTGAACATTGGAGGGTATCTCCTAGCTCTTTCAGGAGATCCCTTTGCAGTCTCGTAAAATGAGTGAAGTTCAGCGATGAGAAAAAAGTCCCCAAAGAAAAAATGCACTTTCCATACCTGTCCATAGTCTGAGACTCCTTATTCGGGGATGGACAGAAGTTTTCTCAGAGTTCCTTTTTGGTTGCTGCTGCCACAACCATAGCATCGACTGGGACTCCCCTGGTTAGAAAAGTCTTGTCAGAGGGGGATGTAATAAATTTGTTTGGCCTCCTAGGAACAGGTTCTACTGAATCTGGAGACTCCCACACTTTTTGAGAAACTAGGTCCACGAGTTAATCATATCCAGGAGGAGGAAGTCTGAGAAACGAAAGCCTTCAGGTATACGGACTCCTCCACAGAAGGGTTGTTGGACTTCCAGCCACCTCTCTCTGCTTTAGTATTTCCAGGATGTCTCCAAAGAAGACTTCATCAAGAGGTGACCGTAGAGACCCTTCAGCTTCATCGAGGTCCATATCAAAAGAGACCAAGTGCTTCCTCTTACACAGTCTCTTCTGAGGGACCCGCTCAGAAGGGTACTCTGGGGCATCCTGAGACCTAGGATCTCTGTGCCCCTGTGGATGCAGGAGTATAGAGGCAGATACCAATGCTTTAGAAGGAAGAATATCCGGAGATGATTGTCGACCTGCCTGTGGAGACAGCACTCTCCTCATTACCTCGAAAGCCCCTGTCCCTGATCCGAGGATATCCCTGAAAGTGAAGAAGCTGAGGGGCATCCCGGAACCAAGGACGATGGACTAAAGGCTGAGTTAAGAGACACTCTCAGCTGAGCAGAGGCCCCAAGAAACAAAGAAGGATCCAACTTGCCCCCCCGCCCCAGACCCGACTGGAGAGCATCAGCTCCTAGACTCCTTCAGCTCCGATAAAGCTGCGGACGTCCAAGCCTTGGTTGGATCCACAGAACCTGTAATATGTCTTGGATCAGACTGTTCCACTATGACCAGCTCCAGATCTTTCGACTCCGAAGCTAAGGGTTGGATCAGAGGAGGAATCGGAGCAGAAGAGGAGGAGGATGTAGGATTGAAGCCCTCTGGGTCAGATCCAACAGTAACTTGGCCAGCACCTGTGTCTTTAAGAGCTTATGTACCATCCGATCCACATAGTCATCTGACAGACTCCTAGAAGACAGAGTCGAGAAGGTGTGGGATTTTGATCTTTGTAATACTGGAGATTTAAGAGTAGGGGAGATCGGTTGCAAAGTGGGAGACCAGCTCCTTAAATTTGAACACAACCAGCACCAAGATAGAAGGTGTCGTAGCTGAAGAAGTTTTGTCGGATCGGAGGAGGATAATTTCTGATTTTTTTGTGTTGGCTCCAATATTATTCAAAGAAGGCAAGCATGACCTGCCCAAAGGTGAAAGGCTGACAAGGAACCCAGCCAAACTTGAATAATGTCCAAAATGTATAGTGTCCACGAAATTGAAAGTAATGCCAAAAATATAGTATCCACAACCAGTAGTCCGAACCAGGAAAAGTCAAGTCTCAGCTGAATAAAAAGTTGAATTTATTTCGAACCTTGTTACAGGACCCGAGAAAAAGGGTCAAATACAACACGAAAATTCACACAGGCCCAGGGTTAAGCGCTTTCATCTGAAAAATCAGACTTCATCAGAAGGTTTGAAATAAATTCAACTTTTTATTCAGCTGAGACTTGACTTTTCCTGGTTCGGACTACTGGTTGTGGATACTATATTTTTGGCATTACTTTCAATTTCGTGGACACTATACATTTTGGACATTATTCAAGTTTGGCTGGGTTCCTTGACAGCCTTTCACCTTTGGGCAGGTCGTGCTTGCCTTCTTTGGTTGGTTGGTGCTCCAATATTATTCACACTATTAAAGGTAAATGTCAGAGGAAAAATCTTTGCCAGAGTTAGACTAACACCTGATCTTGTTTAGCGGCAAATGAAATCTGGGGAGTGTTCTAGTGCATGCTTAAATAAGGCTTTAGCCATGAGCTGGCAGAGAGCCTCGAGCTTGGAAATAAAGGCTAAGATGGATTTGAGGATCGGGTGCGAACCAAACCTAGTCAGAATGAAGGCGAGATAGGACATTACATCGATCATTTCACAGGAATGCAAGACACACATCCATGAGAAAAATATTTCAGTAGCATACAAAAATTTCATAATGGAAAAGAAATGTGGCAGCCATAAAAAAATGCCTGCTATTTTAAAACATGTCAATTAAGCTGGGGGAAACAAAGCCCCAGTTAATACTATCCACATATGTTCTTCGTAGTTCAAGTTCTCGTGTGTTTTTTTTTTCTTTATTCAATTTAAATCGATGTGAAACAGCCATAAATGCCTATGAAATTAATTTAGCTGATATTTCAGTATAAGTTTACATGATGCAGTGGTATGTTTATGACATCTGATGTCATTCAAATGCTCTCATCCTAACTTTAAAAGGTTGAGAGGCTTGACCTATAAAAAAAGGTTGCGCACAAGCAGAAAGTGCAGTTGTGTAAAATCTTACCACAACAGTAGATGTGTCTTGGTGCTTCAGAGTTGCAGTACTCCTTATATTAGGGATCCCCTGCCAAGGGTAGCCCGATGTCTAGCCAGTGTACCAAAGCCTTAAGTTGTAATAGGGATGTTATTAATCACACGCACGCTTCCCTGTGCATGGCGTAGGGCATAAAAGTGACGTACGGATGTACCTTCCTCAGAAATGAAAATCCCCAGGAGGAACAACAATCCAAGGCATAAAAGAGGATCATATAAATCCAGAAGTTTAAAGAAAAAGATGGAGAAGGGAAGGAGTGAATACTGCAACACTGAAGAGAAGGACAGCTACTGTTATGGTAAGACTTTACACAACTGTATTATGTCCTGCCATATTACTATTGCAATAATCCATACGGTACTGACAGTATAAAATCTCAGGAAAAAAGTTGGGAGGAGGAAGATCTAGCACAGCCCTCAAGAAAGCCATGCAGGATGGCCCTGGCAAACCCAGAGCTAACCCTGGAAACAACATTCAACTTACAGTACTTGGTAAAAGTATGCTCAGAAGGCCAAGTAAGCTGTCTCAAGAATGGAGCTAGTATCCACTCTTGAAAAAAGCACCAGAAGTCGTCACAGCCCCGGTAGAATAAGCCTTAATAGAAAAAAGGCTTCGCCCATGAAAAAAAAGGAAATGGCCTTAGAGATCCAGGAAGACAGTTTACTTAGCAACAGCCAAACCTAAAGACCTAGGATGAAAGGAAACAAAAAGCTGCTCAGATTTATGAATGACTAGTTTTATCCAAATATTATCGGAGTTGTCTATGCAAATCCAACATGTGAAGAACCTTCTCACTAGCAGGCTGTGGAGTAGAAAAAAAAAAGTAGGCAAATGAATAGACTGATTAACAGACAACTCAAACACCATGGGCATAAAAGGAGGATTAGTATGGAGAGATACCCTGTCCCTATGAAAAACCAAATAAGGAGGAACAGCTATAAGGGCCTGAAGCTCAGACACTCATCTAGCAGAAGGGCCAAAAGAACAGTCTTCCAAATACAATGCTATAAGGAAACTGAAGCTGCAGACTCAAAAGAAGCCAGAGTCAATTTTTCCAGGACAAAGTTCAGGTCCCAGGAAGGAGGAATAGGCTTCCTGGGAGGCTTAATATGAAGGACACCTTTAAGTAATTGCTCGACTTCAAATCTAGAAGCCAAAGGAGGAGTCAAAGGCAGAAAAGCAGAAATGGACGACAGGTGGGCTTTAGCAATAGATTATGCCAACCCAACATCGAGTAATTCACACAAATGAGAGCCAAAACTTCCACAGAAACTGGACCTAGGTTATGATCAAGATATCAAACAGAATATCTCTTGCATTTGGACAAATAAGATTCCCTAGTAGTGGGTTTTCTGGCCCCTGCAGAACCCAAAGCACGTCATATATATATATATATATATATATATATATATATATATATATATATATATATATATGAAAAAGGTGTCTAAAAGGGATCAAAACCCTATCGCCCACAATGTCAGCTGAAGACTGGACAAGTGGGGATGGATGATAGACCCCTTGTCTTATGTGAAAAGGTCCACCCTGTGAGGTAACACGTGATGACTGCCCTTGGCTAAATACAGAAGAGGAGGGAACCAATGCTGTCTGGGGCAAAATAGTGTCATCAACAACATTTTGGCAGAGTCCTGTTCTATCTTGAACAGGATTCCTTGCTATGAAAGGAAAGGGAGGGAAGGCACAGAGAAACATCCCCTTCCAAGAAAAAGAAAGGGCATCCATCTTCCAAGCCTGAGGACATGGGACTCTGGTGCAAAAGAGAAGTTGCCTGTCTAGAGGGGAGGCAAAAAGATCCACCTGATGAGTATCCCACTGGTGGACAATATCCAGAAACACATCTCTGTGAAGAATCCATTGGTGAGTCTGTCACAATGTTCTGAGCTAAAGGAACATAAACAGCCTGAAGAGTCACCTGATATTAGACAGTCAGATCCCAAACCTGAAGAGCCAAGTCTGCACAAGAGGCAAAGTTGCATATCCCCTTGCTTGTTTATATAACACATCACCGTGGTATTGTCTGTAAATATTTTGAGGAGCCCTGGAAGAAATACAGAATGGAAGACTTGAAGAGCCAAAAGAAGAGCTCTCACATTTTTGATGTTGATATGGTCCTTATTGTGAGAGGGGACCAAAGGCCTTGAACCTTCAGAGGACAGAAGGAAGCTCCCAATCCCGGATTTCAGGCATCCAGAAAGAGTTTTCGGGCCGACTGGACAGCGGACTACCCAATAGTTAGGACTGCAGCAATGTGGAATGAAGAACATCTGGAGGCTGAAAAAGAAGCCCTGGGCTGAGAGAGAGTTAATGAATCCATCACTGAAGCTCTAACTCGAGGCATGGGAGAAGAGGAACTGGAAAGTCCAAAAGTTGAGAATGTTGAAGCCAAACTGACTTTAGGAACCACTGCAACTTTCTCATATGAAGTCTGGCAAGAGTAAATATAAGAATGGTTGAAACCATGCATCCCAGAGCCCTTAGAAACTCCGTGGCTGTAATGTAGACCAGAGGAAGAAGGGACTGAAAGAATGCAATCAGATGTAAAGCCTAGGGAAGAGGCAGGGATCCCAGCATAGGAATGGTCCTGCACCAGAGAAAAACACGATCCTGAGAAGGAGTCAAGAAGGATTTTTGGAAATTCACTGTAAACCTAGCTTTGCACAAGGAAAACATTATAGTGAAGATGCTGAAGCAAAGTCTCTGGAGAGGAAGCCTGAATGAGCAGGTTGTCCAGATAAGGAAGGATTTGTATCCCCCTCCATCTGCAAAAAGCAATCAAGAGTAAGGCATTTACTGAAGGTCCTGGGGGCAGTAGAGAGGCCACAGGGCAAAACAGAAAACTGAAAATGCAACGAAGAAACAAAGAAACAAACAAGAACATATGTAAAAAAGGGCAGCTGTTCCTGAGGAGGTTTAGGAATGCACAGAAAAGGGAGAAGGAAATCTCCAAGCCATGCAAGACCCATGACAAATGAAGAATAGAAACCAAGAATCCTGAGTGATCCTTTGCCAACTGGGAGGGGGACAGAGAAAGATGAAGACAGAAGAACTTGCCTTAGGAGAGGGGAAGATAGTAAGACAGAACCTGGCTGGTCAGGAGAAGGAGGCTTCTGAGTAGACTTAGCAGGAGGAGCCCTTCTATAACCCTTTTTACCTTTGGGAGAAGGATGAGACTTGTCCACGTACAAAGGTAGCCTTGGCATGATAATTCTTCCAAAATACGGGAATAGGGGAAACAAAAATGTTTCACTTCCTCCAAAGCCTTACCTTTATCCTGAAGAGACTTGAAAAGCTCAGCAGCTGCAGAATCAAGAGATTTTTTTTTGAGAGTAAACAGGAGCATCCATCAATTTGGCCTGAATATAATCAGGTAGAGGCTGAAGGCGAAGCCAAGAATAATGCCTTAACATAGAGCCAAAGGCAGCAGATCTAGAAAATGCATCAGTTGCATCATAACTACATTCAATGGAATGGCAACCCACTTGAGAAGAGGACCTCAATAAAGACATGGCTGAAGCCTTCCCCTCAAAATTAGGAAGGGCTGAAATAACCTGAAAAGCCTGAGACAAAAAAGGTAAAACATACCTGGTCATATGGGTCTTGTAATTCACAGTCCTAAATGCCAAAGTCACAGCAGTGTACACCTTTTTTAAACTAATCTCTCCATGGTTCTGTTGCCATTGTCAAAGGGAAGCAGCTTAGAAGGTAAAAGCTTGGAAGTCTTAGCAGAAGAAACAAATAAAAGAAGGGTCAGCAGAGGGACACTTATAAAAAAGTATAAAGTCATCAGGCAACTTATAAAACTCATCAGTTTTTTTAGGAGCAGAGGGCTGGGAATCAGCAGCCTGGAAAGCTGCAAAAAAGTAGCCAATAAGGCAGCAAGAACAAGAGGAACAGCAGACCGCTTAGGAGACTCCATCTGAAGACGTTCATAGGACCTCTTCTGAGCATAAGAAACCTGGGTACTGTGCAACTTTAAAAAACTCCATCATACAGGAAACAGTTTCCCCAAAGGAAATCTCCTCAAAGGGAGACTCCGGAATAGTACAGTTCTCTTCCTCAGAACCATAATCTAGGGGAGAGGGAATCTGGGAGGAATATGGCAAAGATTCTTCATAAGAATCTACCTCCTCATTAGAAGAAGCCTGCTCCTGAGGGGGCAAGAATAGCAACTCCCTGAGGAGGCTTCAAAGCCTTAAGAGCATTAAACAAACCCTGTGTAAAATCTTGCGATTCACACTGAGGATCCTTAGGAGCAGGAAAAATAGGCTTAGTCTTCTGCTTCTTTGCAAAGAGACGCAGGCACTAAATATCTTAGCAGGTTCAGATCCCTGCCAACAATCCGCATACTGGGAATTTCCACACTAACAAAAATCTGCAAACACCCCTAGCCCCTTAGGATATAATCAGCCGCAGTTACCCCTGAACATCCAAAACGGGCACCTGCAGTCTCTCCAAGGACGTGCAAGAAGCCGGATCCATGACGGCCTTCAAAACGGTCGTGGCAGACGAATCTGACTGAAGAACTGGATGATAACCTGGGTTTTCACCAGACTCAAGAGAGACGTCTGGGGCAGGTGGTACAGCAAAGGAATCAGACAGAACTTTCTTGGCCACCTTCTTCGTGGACAGCTGGCCATCAAGCTAAAACAATTCTGCCATTGCATCGAACCAACAATTTAAGACATTGGTTTTCTACATAAAGATTTAGAAGAGAGATGACCACAAAGTTTTAGGGACAAACGCCTGACAAATAGGACAAGACATATGGTCATGAGAAGCACCTAAGCAAAACAAACACTGTTCATGATTGTCCTTATGATGAATCTGTTTCCCACACTAGTATTTCCATTTTCTGGATGACATGGAATGCAACAACCACAAAAAATAAGTCAAGAAAAACCCCAACAAGTCACTTATCTATAAATGGCTTGGTAACCAGCAGACAAAAGTGTTCAGACAGACATCAGAGATGGTATTTGGACTGGCAGCAAAGTTCTGAGGAAGGTACTTCCATATGTTGCCTTTATGTCCTAACGCCATGCATGTGACACATGACATCCCTATTACAACCCAAGGCTTTGGTGTACTGGTAAGACATCATGTTACCTTTGGCAGGGGATCCCTAATGTAAAGAACAGTGCAACAGTGATATGGGAAAGGACATCACCAGCTATATTCAGCCATTCAGTGTTGCATGTTGTAGGTGTTTTAATTTCACAACATCAGTGTTAAGAAGTGAAATTCTTAACTTTCATTACATAAGGACATTGCAACATTTACCACAGGAGGACCCTTGTGGTTCACTGGTAGCCCACCCTGATATTATCATACTGTTTAAATATCTTACATTTCCCTAGAAATCTTGACAGGCTTTTTCCCCTTCTGGAGGAAAAATGATTGTGTGCGAGTAAAATATAAAAAAAATGTCCTGTTTTGAAATACTCCAGTGGGACTGTACAGTATGTTTTATCTCATGTTTACTGGTGCAACAAGTAGTCACCAACCTACAGT
The DNA here is from genome assembly GCF_019279795.1 of Protopterus annectens. NCBI lineage: Eukaryota > Metazoa > Chordata > Ceratodontiformes > Protopteridae > Protopterus > Protopterus annectens. Next base: position 1,689,391,859 of record NC_056739.1, read on the forward strand.
CATTCTGCTCCCCCACGGAAATACATTCATTGTACTGTAGTAAACAAGATCAGTAGTGTCTACTTCCTGTTTGGTTTGTTTAAGATAATAGTTTCTGGTTAGGTAACTCTAATAAAGGTCTTTATTGGATTTTTCATGCAAACCTTCTGTGCAGCAAATATATTTAATATGTATAAAATGTGATTTTTGGGATGTTACTGATAATGTCAAAGGTGACAACTGTTGAACTGTAATACGGCATTACGTGAGAAGGGTTTGTGATAGAGTCAACCAGTGTCATTTATAATCCAGGTCACATTTATAACCAAAAAATCTAATATAAAACATGCAGCATGTAACAAATTCAATATCAAACTTGGTGTTATTTAAATAATGTAAAAAAGTAAAAAGTTCTTCCTTAGGACAAACCCAAATAAGCCACCAGTCAATCAAGGTAGCATATCCACATGTTCATGAATTTTAAAAACTTGCTGCTCAGACTGCAAATGTGTGTATGCTCAAAAACCATGAAAAGGTCTGCATATAGCGCAAGTGAAGCTCCCATCACTGTACCTATACTTGCAAAAAACATTCATAAAAAACTCCACCATTTGAATCCACCAAAGTCTAACCAATATCCCCCATTTATTCAAACCAAGAAATTGTATTTAGTAAAACAAAAAAGATAGCATGCCAAAGGCAGCCTTCTAAGCTGCTGCAGTGGTTATTTTCCCACATGCTCTCTCTATACTTTTGCATCTGACATTCTTTGTTCCCAGATTGCCTGCAGTCTCCACTCAAACCAAGTTTTTTTTCTTTTTAAACAGAGGAAGGATAGTACGTCAAAAGACAGCCTTGTGGCAACTATAATCACTACATCCTCTCTTGTGATCTCCATATTTTAAGTCTCTGATTTTCTTTAGCTCCCTGTTGAAATATTACTCTAAATGCCGAGTGACAAAAAGCCGGAAAAAAGATTGAAAAAGGAGGATAGAATCTCGAAAATTACTCTTCTTTAAACTTCTTGCAGGGATGGGGTCATGCACGCCACAAATCTATCTATACAAACTCTGACACAGGGAATATTCTGAGAAATGGCATGTTGGAATTAGTATATGTAAGTCCATTATTTCGGCCATTCAGTCTCTGTATTTCGTAACTCAGTCTAGCAAGTCTTGACATTTGAAATGATTACCTTTTCCATTCGCTGGTTGCCTGCAAACAGCAACCACAGCCCTCCTCCTTACAATTACTCAGCTGCAGGAGTAGTCAGAAAGGAGAACAGCAGCAACAACTTCAGCCATAGCACTTATCAGGACCCCCTAGAATCATTGTTTAACTCTAGTCTTAAAACAGATTTGCACCACGAGAATGGAGCACTAAGACGTTCATCCCCTTTTGTAAGGGATGAGCTTGAACAAATCCTGGAAACTACAGACTCATTAGTCTGACTCATGGACATTATCAACAAGGACATAGGTGACCTCTAGACACTGGATCCATCCTGGTTTGGCTTTGTCAAAGAAAGGTCATGCTTACTGAACCTGGCAAACTTCTTTGATAAGGTCACTAAGGCAATGGATGACGAGGAAAAGTGGTGCATACTGCCTACCTGGATCTGGCCAAAGTATTTGATACAATACCCCACTCCGGCAATGTCAACAAACTTTAGGAACTATGCATCAACTCCTTTATGACACACTGGATAGCTAGTTGTCTCGCGTATAAGACCCAAAGGGTTAGGCTCGGACAGGTCACTTCCACAAAGAGGCTGGTCATGTGTGCAGTCCCTCAGGGCTCTGTGCTGTGCCTGCGCCTCTGTCATCTACTTCATGGAGGCCCAAAGCCAATCTCAAAGCCTCTAGCTGACCACGTCTGCAGATGGCTGCAAACTAGGAACAGTCATTGTATCCCCTCAACATAAGAACACCCTCCAGGAAGTCTAACACAAGCAAACACTTGCCTCCAAAGCTATGGCTTTAAACTCAATACCAAGAAATGCATTATAGTACCTTTTGGCAAGTCAGCCATCCTGGGCAACTACATAATCAATAAAACCCTAAAAGCTAATTCGCTTCTCAGGGATCTGGGAACTCATACACCATAACCTAGCCTTTGCCCAACACATATTCAAAGCAGTAAGAAAATTCTTCTATACTGCTCAACTCATAACTAAGGGCATGGAATCTAGGTCCAACTAGATCATAGTAACATTGCACTCAGTCCTCACCAGACCCATCAAAGTATAATTCCCCCTTCGTTATGCACCTGACCAGACATATGCAGCAACTGGAACACCCACAAAGGCTCCTTACAAAAATACAAGTAGTAAACACAAAGCCCTGCAATGATCACCTCAAGGCCTTGTCTCTCTACTTGGTATCATACTTGGAGAGATTATTTTGCCTGCAGTTTAAGGCCTCCACGGACTCAGTTTTGATTAAATGTTTTCACACTTGCGAAAAAAACAGCATCAGAACTATTAGATCAAAAAACCTAAATTTTGCTTGCAACATAAATAAGACATGCTGGAGACAGCTGTGTTTCTCAGGAAATTCCCATTCTCTGAAAGTCTCTCTTCCATCAATGTGAAGCAGAGTTCCTATTTAAGTTCAACCTGGGCCAATGGATGTGTGATCAGAAATTCACCCCTAGACTGGCACTATACATCTGACAGAGCCAGTCAGTAAATTATCCTCTATATAAATCAAATCTGTGGGTAACATTTGTGTTGCACAGCTATCCTTATACGGGTCTTACTGATTGTTAGCCTATTATACACTTATGAAGCTATGCGGAGTCTACACACTGCTTTTGTCCAAGTATGCTGAACCTTCAAAAAGCCCAAAGTGTGTGCCCTCATCTGTAATCACAGTCTGACTAGGTTTGAAGAGTGGGTTTGAAGAGTGGAAAGGGCATTCATTCTCTTTTCCTCTATGACAACAGTAACCCATAGCTCTCAACTTCTTAACACAAAAAAATGTGGACAAAGCCAAAAATAATGGTGGGACAAAGCCCTAAAAATAGGGATACATTTTAAATATTGCTCTTAAAAAAAAAAACAGAAACTTGCTAGAATAAAAGATTATCTTTGCCATACATTTTCTAAAGGATATGTCTGAAATTCAAACATATGTTATTTAATGAATTCAGTCCTCATCGATTTTGCTACAAAAATGAAGAAAACCACAACTTTTATAAGAACAGACCAAAAATATGAAACAAAAATCTGGACAGTCTGTGAAAATCTGGACAGTTGAGAGCTATGCAGTAACCTACTGGTCCACTTCCTTTAAGTATGGTAAAGGTGGGGAGGGTGGAGGCTCTACTGGAAGTGTTGGCCCTAAAGATTAGAATGGTGGCAGCAACATGCCCTAGAATCGGAGGATTCTCTGGCTATCCATACAAGGTTTTAATATCATCTGTTGAAAGAAAGCTGTATGAAAGAACATTTGTTTCTTAATGAAAGAAAATTCTATAAAGTTTAATGTCCTAAAAAGCCTCAGGAATGTTCATCTGAAAGGGTACTAGAATTGACTCCTGCAGACATTGTGTATGGCATTTACTGCCTTCTCCACTGAAATGGCTTGTAGGAAACAATTATCAAGATATGGCTAAGATAAACATTTCCTTTGTCCTGCAATGGGAGATTACTTACGCTAGACACTTGGCACAGACTCTGGGAGCAGTGGCCAATCCAAAATGTAATAAGATGAATTAAAAAGGTTTATCCCCTGGCAAAAATCATACAATTCCTTGTCCCATTTGGAAATGGGGATGGGCAGGTATGCTTAATTGTATGGTGTCTATAAATGCTTTGGTACTAAGCAACAAATGGATAGCCTAGAGTATCAGCTTTGATATAGGGATCTTCAGAACAGATGCTGGCATGTGCCACAGTCCAGAGAATCTCCCAAGCCATTAAGATTGTCTTTTGTGCCAAGACTAAGAGGAACTTCAGGAGGTAAACCTTACTAGGGGAAGGAGCTCACTGCTTTTGGATCAATCTAGGAGGGCCCACAAAAATGTCTTGTTTTTAAACAGACTCAATCTGGATTCCTGTAGGTTAAAGGAGACTATCAGCATGGTCAGACAAAAAAAGTAATTTCTAAATGTTTTGTAGCTGTCAATGGGAGGAAGCCTTAATCAGGCAGTCATCCATGTATGGATATTTGCATGTGCCCTGTAGTTTGAGAAAGGCAGAAGTGGCAAGTACTTGGACAGCTCAATGGGCAAGAAGATGAAATTAAATAATGGGCAGGAGGAGTCAAATAAAAATCTGAGGAATAACTTATATTCATGAAAAAATAGGACTGCATAAGTACAGATCTTTTACAACCAAGGTCTCCATCACTGCCTGAGGCATTAATAGTGACAGGAGAGCTTGAAAGGTTAACATCTTGATTTATTTACCTTAGAAATTTGTGCAGTGAAGGAAAACCAAGGTCAAGTATTCAGGGACCATCCATCCTTGGAACTAGAAACAGAACAGTCATGAATAAAAACCCCCAAGGAATAGAAGCATCATAAATAAAAACCCTCTTGCCTTTTCTGCTATAGGAACCATTTCTATAGCCATGCAGGGTAAAGTTATTCTATCACTGATCCAACCAAAGCCACCTTATCTGCAGGTGCCTATAGTGCATTCACAAAGTGAGAAAAGCTTTCAAATTACATTATGTACTATTGCCATCACCACCAGGTGTCTGATATTAATAAATTGCCATTGTTCATTGAAAAACCTTACCTTTGTCTGAACTTTTGGGGGAAGGATGAAGACAAAAGTAGTCTGCTATCTAGTTAGGGAAGGGGGACGGGAAGAATTTATAGAATGAGCCTATTAAAACGCCCTCTGCTGCGGTCTGTTCCAGCCTCTCCCTCCTCTCCAGCTGCCTCATATGAAGGCTTAAATTCTACTTACAACTCTACTATCATCATCTTGCAATAGAAAGGCCATTGCTTGGAGAAATTTATGCTGCATTTAGGAAATGGTTGGTGAAACGGCTGCATGACAGAAATGCAATTCGTCTGTGAACACTCATAAGTGGGATTACACAACAGAAACAAAAAAAAAAAACTTAAAAATGGAAAATAAAAATCAATTAAAGGGCCTAGGTTGAGGTGCCAATGCCAACAGTGAATATTCCATTAAGATAGGTATAAAACCAGAAGAAAACCTTATTCGAACCGTGACACTACTTAAGATAGTCAAGCATAATGCTATGCGCCACACACTCAAAGCCTTCAAGTCCATGGAACAGTACCCCCTCTGTAAGGTTCCCTCTTTCAAAATTTAAGTGGATGTAATTATTCAGTGTAAAATACCAGTTGAAGTACTGTATTTGGGTCTGAAGCCATGCTGCTTGACAGACAGGACGTCAAATCTTGTAATACATTGTCACATCAGTTTGTGGAAAAGTTTTTCAAGTACTTTGGCTAATGCATGTAAATTAGCTATTGGGCCAAAGTCTTCTACAATTTTGGAGGATGCAATTTTTGGAAAAAGGATTATGTTGGACAGCAAACAGTGCTGGGATTTATGTAGTATTACAAGAAAGACTGAAGGTAATGACACTGATTGTTGACCTTGTTTAAGTAAGTAATAGTAATATGCAGAGGAGAGTATCATACAGAAAAACATTTGCAGATTTCTTCCCTAATTTACTTTAAAGCCATCACCAAGGATAAGTGTGGGTTACTCAAGTTAAGTGTTTAGGGCTCATCTGATAGGAAAGAGAGAGATGGATTTTTTTTTCTGGTAAGGTTGTAAAGGATTGCTCACTTTTTCGTGTAATCCCTTGTGTAGCTTCTTTAGCAAAATCCTGTCCATTTCTCTTAATATTAACATTTTGTGGCAGTTCAATAATGTTTTCAGTTTCTCCAAAAGTGTAGGATTACTCCAATGAATTAACTGTTGAATGTTCCTCAAATAAACAGACTTACATACATACAACTAATTCAAGCATGGGCATTAATGCCCTTCTAGCTTACCAATATACCAAAACACTTGTCCCATAAAAAAAGTGTCCAGGCTGTTCTTCAAAATATCTAAACTAGTACTTGCTTTAATGTAATTTGGTAGTCTGCCCCATGCATCAGCTACTCTGTCAGAGAACCAATTAGTACACTTCTCATTCCTTTAAAATTATACACAGGTTGCCTGATGATTCTCTAGCACTTTCTGATACACCCCAAACATTCCCAGAGGTAGTTGTCTCAAAATGCCCTATATACCTGAATAAGATCTCCACTTAGATGTCTGTAACAGACATTGCACAAGTTCAGATACTTTAGTCTTTCATAATAAATTACATTTTCGCATCCATGGATGACCTTGGTATACTTCCGCAGTATTCTTTCCAGTTTACTCATGCTCATTTTCTTATGGGGTTTCCATATTGTTATTTCATACTCACACTTTAGTCTAATGTAACAAACTTCTTCATTTTTGATTTCATAGACTTCAAAAATCTTTTTACACAAGCTACACTTCTATAAAAAGAAGTTATGTACTCACCATAACGTTTCATCCGAGTTGTTGCTTTTCATTTGTCTTCAATCTGTGGAACATGGATCTGACTCTGCTGCATTTCTCCAGCATTAGATCTGAGCTCCAAGCTACCCATAATGCCCATCTCCTTCCTCCCTTCAGATCAAGTTTGCTGCCCACATAGCATCCCAATCTGACTCAATGCCTTACCCCTTGGTACAATAATCCAGATAATACCATAAGAAATAAGCAGTAATGTCAAAAAAAAGGCCATGTCTTTTCCAGCCAGACCACCACACAGCCCACATAAGGCAAGGAGAAGGGAGCAATGGTTGAAGTCAAATGAAAAATAACAACTCAGATAGAACATTATGGAGAGTACATAACGTCTTTATCTGAGGTTGTTTTCATTTGCTCTTCAACCTGTTGGACAGAGTCACCAGCTAATAAAACTCTGGGATGCCCTCATGGAAGGATATTCTGTAACAAAGCAGAGCCAAAGGATGTACTGCTGCTGCAGAGAAGATTCAGCTTGTAATGAGAAATGAAAGTATGTGAAGATGCCTAGGTAGCCGCAAAGCAAATGTCATCCAAGGAAACTCTGGACCAAAAGGCAGCTGAAATAGCCACAGACCTAGTAGAATGCACCTTAACTTGACCTGGCGGAGACAATCCCTTGGTTGAATACGCCAAAAGTATACACAGAGATCCAATGAGCAACGGTGACCTTCAATACAGGTTTCCCTAAAAAGGGCTTAGAGGAAGAAATGAAAAGTTGATCAGGCTTGGAAATTGCCTTTGTTCTGTGTAAGTAAAAACGCAATTGTCCAAGAAAATCAAGCAGCAGCAATTTATACTCTCCCTTATTCTGAAAGTTCAGAAAGACAGGGAGATTGATAACCTGATTAATGTCTGGTTAAGAGTCCACTTTTGGCAGAAAGAAAGGATTAGTGCGCAAAGAAACCCTGTCTTTAGGGAAGACCATGTAAGGAAGCTTAATCGATAAGGCCTGAAGTTCCAACACTCTCTTAGCAAAAGTAATGGCAATCAGGAAGGCTGTCTTCCAAGACAGGAACTGCAGATCCACTGAAGCAGCGGGTTCAAACGGAGGAGAAACCAAGGATTGAAGGACCAAAGTAAGGTCCCAAGGAGGTGTGGGGTCCTTGATTGGTGGCATAAGAAGAAAGGTACCCTTCAGAAAAGCTTTACAGAGCTTAGAAGAGGCCAGAGAAGCTGAATTATCCCCTATGTGGAAATTAAAATAGCCACCAACTGAACTTTAACAGTAGAAAAGCTGGCACCCTGTTGAAAAATACCTGCCAGAAACTCTAGGATAACAGGAACTGGAGCAGTGAAGGCATCCAAATCATGATGAGATGCCCAAATCGAAAAGCTTTTCCACTTACTCAAATATACCTTCCTCGCAGAACATTTGAGCTGCTACCAAAATTTTCTTAACTGGAGAAGAAAGCCCAGGAGTCCTCAGCATCATGGGAAATGGAGCAGTCAAACGGTGAGTTTCAGACTGGCCAGAACTGAATGTGGAATCCCTGAGGGATGTGAAATCAGATCCGGAACCTGATCCAATGTCCAGGAAGGAGACACTACATGAGACCACAGAGAAGGGAACCATACTTGGCAAGGCCAGAAGGGGGCAATGAGGATGACTGAGCTCCCCAGCTGTTGCGCTTTCTGAATGAGCTTTGGGATCAGGAGAAGTAGAGGATAAGCATAGAAAAGACCGGAGAACCAAGCATGAACCACAGAATTTCTGGGGGGCTCCAGCGGAGAGGGGTTCAGTGTGAAGAACTCGTGGCACTTCGCGTTGGAAGGAGAGGCGAAGAGACCTCAGCAAGGCTGACCCAATTTTAGAAAGATCTGTTTTGCTACTGAAGAGTTAAGAGACCGCTCGCAAGCATCAGGATAGACCTGCTGAGCCTGTCCTCTAGAATGTTGGATGTCCCCAGAATGGGCATTGCCACCAGAAAACAGCCAGTGGAAATTGCCCACTCCCACAATGTCATGGCTTCACGGCAAAGGGGATAAGACCTGGTTCCCCCCTGTTTGTTGATGTACCAGACTACCAACATACTTGTCTGTCTGGATGGCAATTGGCCCTAGGGGAAGATGGGCATAAAGAGCTTGCAAAGCCAATAGCACCACCCTCATCTCCAGAACACTGATATGCAACTGGGTCTCCAGGGAAGAGCACATGCCTTGAACCGTCCTTCCCAAGTAATGTACCACCCACTCAAGTATGGAGGCATCTGTGATCACCATGGTCAGAACGGAGGGAAGAATAAATGGGTGATCGCGAAGATGGTCCAGGGACTGAATCTACCAGAAAAGAGGACTCTACAAGCTCACGACAGATGAACAGGATGGGACAACAGTAGATCTAGAAATGTTCACTGGACCGCTAGGGTCCATTGGAGCACTCATGTGTAACCAAGCTGTGGGAACGAGGGTGATCGTGGCTGGCATGGACCCCAACGCCCTTAAGACAAATTCCGTTGGGGGAGACTGAACTTGAAGAATGCACAAAATATGATGTTTAAGGGACTGAAGTCTGTCTGGTGTCAGGAAAACCTTGGTCTGAAAGGTATCTAACCGGGCTTCAATAAAATCCAGAACTTGAATTGGTTCTAACAGGGATTTGTTGAGATTTATGGTGATGCCCAACTGGTGGAGGGTCTGGAAAAGGAAATCCCTGGCTTGGCAAGTCGATGCCTGGAGTGGGTGGAAAGGAACCAATCGTCCAGGTAGGGGAAGACCTGGAAGCCCTGCAGCCGCATGAGCACCGCTATCATCGCCATCACTTTGGTGAACACCCTGGAGGCTGTGGTGAGACCAAAGGGTAGCGCTACGAATAGGTAATGATTCGTCCCTAGCTGGAAGCAGTGGAACCTCAGAGAGCGTTTATTTTGATGTGATAATACGCATCTTGAAGGTCATTCTCCTGCAGGAAGGGCAGGTTGGATTGGTGTGTGACCATCTGGAATTTCATTCTGGCAACAGACAGGTTCAGGGTAGAGAGATCCAGAATTGGTCGCAAGTCCCCTGTTGTCTTTGGCGCTAAAAAGAACCTGGAATAAATGCCTAATCTGGACTGGTCTGGGGGGATGGGCTGTATGACTCGCTTTTCGAGCAGCATGGAAATTTCCAGTGCTGCATCTTCCCTTTGAGCAGGTGGAGATGTCTGGGAGGTGTTTGAGAGAAGTGGATTGAATATCCTCTGGATATGATCCGCAACACCCAACAATCTTCTGTTATAGACTCCTAGGCTGTTAGGTGAAGCAAAAGTCGAACCCCGACTGCCTCCAAAGATGAGTAGCTGGGCAACCTTTCAGGTCTGCTGCGTGGGCCTGTCTGGGAAGGAATCCCAACACCCATGGTTCCTCAGACCCCCTCTGCCACGAGGGCGGCATCTATCAAATCCCCCTCTGTGGGGAAGATGAGTCCTGAGCATCCTGGGAATAACCCTGAGACTTCCGGAACCACATCATCTTCACCCTTCTGATTCCTGGAAAAGGTTTGCTGAGGAGCGGATTCCAATGGCAGACAAGGTCTTCCAGCCCTTTTCGCTCTGGACCAAAATGTCACATAGAAGTCTTTCTAGAGTGGAACCATCATACAGGGTGCTCGTAAAAGACACCTTGAAGGGCTCTGAAAAGTTACAAAGTCGGATCCAGGCATGATGTCTGATGGCAACACCTGCTCCGGCCACTGTAGCGGCACCTTCAGTCGCCTATGACACGAGCCGCATAGCGGTACTGAAGATGGAGGTGAGGGTGGCCATCCAGGAGGAAAAAAATCTTCTTTTCCTCCAGTGACATGGACCCCGGGGCAGAGCCAGCGAACTCTTTAACCAAGTCACGCTGGAACCTTATGACGTGTGTCATGTAGATTAGTGCACGTACAGAGAACATTGCTGAAGCATAAACCCGGTTTCCAAAACGGTCCATGCTCCTACATTTTCGGTCTGGGGGATGGACTCTGGAGCTTTCCTGTGCTAGCTCCTTCTTAGTGGCTGCCAATGCCACAGCCATGACATCGACAGGAGATCCCTTAGACCAATGACGTTTATTAGAAGGGCCACTGAGGACCTTGTCAGGGCATTTGGGGATGAGCTTCATCGTGCCAGGCTCCTTCCAAGCTCGAGATGTAATAAGATCCACAGGAGGGGACACCCAGGATGTAGAGGGTCCTGTGCCAAACACCTCCGGGAACACCGACTTGTCAGGGCTGGGTTTTTGGGTAGACCACTCCCCACATTGATGAAGGATCTCCATGATATCTCCAAATGAGACATCCTCAGGTGATGATTGGGGGGGGGGGGGCCCTCCCTTTACTCCAAGTTGGTGTCTTCAATGAAAGACTCTGGCGGGGAGTCTAAGTGCTTCCTTTTACACATGCATTTTCGAGGAACCTCCTCAGGTGGGGTGGGTCACTGGGAAGGATTCAAAATCATCCAGCTGATCTCATGGGGGAACTCCCTGGGGCAAAGAGGTGGCAAGTTGTACCAGAGGTGGGAGGATGGCGGAACAGAGAGAGGGGGGACAGGACGGAGTTAGAGGATAAGATTGTCAAGGGTCTTGATGGGATCGAGAGAACCCTCTCCACCACATCTAAGACAGGAGGAGAACGAACCCCTGGGTCTGCGGCTATGACTGGGTCCATAATCCTCGGTATCAATGGGGGAGCTGAAGCCGAACCTCCAGGTGCCGAGACTCAAGAGTGGAAGGCCCAGCTCCAAAATGAGCCAAAATCACCCCCTCAGAATTGGGGCCAAGACTACAGCTCTGACAGCCGGAAGGCTCCAAACTCATAGGAGCTGACCCTCTCAAGACAATGGTCAGTGTTCAAGGTACCGTCAGCACCGACCTCTTGATGATGAGGGTCCTCGGACCGAAGGGCTCCAAAACCGGGGGTTGGACTGGAGGAGTTACTGGGATGGAGGCAGACTGCATACTCCCATCCCTAGAGGAGGAAGGCAAGACTCCCATGTGTATCTGTGTGCAGATGAACCTCCGCATCATCCTGTCCACCTCAGTTTCAGAGAGGCTGCGGGTGGACCAAGCAGAAAAGGCCACCAACACCACACTAGGGAGATGGCGGGGTAAAAGCAGACACCAGTGAACAGGTCCAAGACACCTCCGACTCTGGGGAGAAGCAAGGGGAATGGAACTGGGTGGAACTCGAGCCAAGACTTGGGTGAGATTTCGCTGATGGCTCAGCCGAGGAGCGGTGGTTAGGGGACTGCTTCCTTGACCTACCCTGTTGCTTGCGCTTCTCTCCATCCCCAGTCCTCTTGGCAAGAGCATGAGTCTCAGAGCCCGGGGCAGAGTGAGCAGCAGAAACAAAAGCTTGGGCCTCCACAGTAGGAGGTGGAAGGGGGCTCTTCTGTACAAGTTTATTCCTCCTGTCAAACAATGCATGGGGATTGAATATTGTGCAGATGGAGCAGGAGGAATCGAGGTGCTGGACCCCTAAGCACACAATACACAGTGTGGCCATCCACAGGGGAAAGCTTATGGCCACACTCTGTGCACTTCCTAATCCCCACTTTGGGTGTCTCTGCTATAGTGGAGAGAGAGACAGAGAGAACCACAAGCAGATGCGCACACACACACACACACACACACACACACACACACAAATAAAAGATAGAGGAAAACTGGAATAAGAATTTTTTTTTTAAACTACAGAGCGTGAAAAAGGTAGGGGGAAAGAAAAAGGAAGAGAAAGGTGAATAATAATTTGAAAATCTAGCTCACTCACCCAAAAAAAAAAGCCTGGAGCAGCAGACCATGATGTTTGCAATGAACGCGGCAAACAAGATTTGAAGGGAGGAAGGAGACAGGAGTATTATGGGTAAGGGAGGAGCTTGGATCCGATGCTGGAGAAATGCGGCCAAGTTGGATCCATCCCGGATTAGTGTTCCACAGGTTGAAGAGCAAATGAAAACAACCACCTCAGATCTATCATTAGCAGCGGTTTGATATGATTAGAAAAACTCATAGCTGGATCTACCCATACACACTGGTCCTTAAATGAGTCTTCATTTTCAATCACTGTGTGCTGTATTAAATATTCACCTTTCAGTTTATGCCTCCCAAATCTCATATGCTTAGTTTTTGATGTATTTTATCAGTATATTATTCTCCTGTGCCCAAATGGCCAATTTAGTTAAGTTATTTGCAGACATACCTTATCTGTAACACATGTAATCAGTTTACCCAATTTCAGGTCATCTGCATATAGACTGTAGAACTCCTCAGATGAAAAAGTTAGGTCTGAAAGATGCAATCTAAACAAGTAAAGGCCTAGGACAGACGCCTGCGTGACACCCTGACTGTAAACCAAGGATTTCACCTGCCCAGTTGCTGTATGATAATACTTGCCATGTCCTATTTTTGTAAGCCATGCAGCTATCCATCTGATCAAGAGTGGATCAATACCTAATTGTACTAATTTACTGATCAGTGTTTTGTGTACGACCTATCAATTACAGAAGCTAAATCTATATAAATTACATAACAGCACAATTTTTCATTCATACCTGTTATCATACTGTTATAGAACATCATGTTATAGGAGGTAATAGATCTGTTTTCAACATATGCATGCTGATGTATGGCTTCAAGTCCCAACCGATCCAATTCTGACAATAACTTATCCAATATTACCTTCTCCATTATTTTTTCACAACATGAAAGTAGACTCAAGGGTCTGTATATCTTTGGGTTTTGTCCTACTCCCCTTTCCCTTAAAGACAGGTTTTATAGAAATGTCTCCAATCTTGAGGAATCTCCCCATACCTATATGGCCTAGTGAATAACAGATACAATGGTACCATAAGTTCTTGCTCAAGTGTTCTCAGGTCATTGTTACTAATTCGGTCTCCTGCCTGTGCTTTGTTTGGATTCAGTTTGCGCAGTTCTTTTTCAATATAATCTAATTTGATTCTAGTATCTAGGGTTATCTGGATGTCACTAGGCCAACTTATCACTCCTTTTGTGGAGCCAAACTGTTTTGCATAAGATGTTGTAAATATATCTATAAAATGTTGTGTCCGAGAATAAATTTTAGAATCTGCAGACAATTTATCAATTTGTATGTCTTAACTCCTTCCACATCTTATGTATCAATGAAAAGGTTTCCTATTATGCTCAAAATCTTTACATAAACTTTCAAGTTTTCCCAGATCTTGTCTCATGCTATGCTTAATCTGTTTATCCAGCTTGCTTATTTCAGTTTTCAAACTTGTAGTTCGACCTCTCGGCCATTTCTTTTATTTTTTGCCTTTCATCTTAAAAAGATACCTTGTTCTTACTGAAATGTATATCCCGACATTGTATGCCTAGATCCAGATAAAAAATTTTTTGCACTCAATTTCTCATTCAAAACTTTCGACATTCCATCTGCAGTTTTTCCACTGAACATTTCACTCCAGTTGGTTTTACAGTGACTGTTTCGCTTCCATATAATCTGTAATTAACCTTCCATGCATTTGGTTTAGATTTCATTTTGGCAGTATTATCTAACAACAAATCAACCTTTATAACCCCATAATCACAGCACATCACCAGTAGTAAAACTTGACTTGAAGTAACAGTAATTTATTTAGGAACACACAGAATTTCTAGTATGTTCCATCCTTTGGTAGTTTTTTTTTTTTTTTAACAATCTAAAGCAATTGTTGTTCCTGAAGGTAAGTTGTGAATAATTTCCTTCCCAGCATTGTTGAATCAATATTACCCCAGTCTGTTTCTGGTAAGTTTCAAGTCTCCAGCTATTGTTCTTCCCTCCTGTGTTCCATGTTAAGAAATGTATGCATTCCTCTAGGTCATCTTCATGGGACTTTGTGGTCTATAATTTCCAACAATTGTTTTATGTTCCAAGGTTGTTTTTATTATCACAGTTACAGTCCACAGTATTGATGTTATCATTAACATGTAATAATTACAGATCTTGTAGCTATCTTTAATCCCTATCATCACACCACCACCTGTTTTTTTGTTAGAATGTCTGTTACAGTAAAAACATTTATACCCTGACAGAACTGGTTTCCAGTCATTGTTCTTTAACCATGTTTCATAAACAATATCATCAATCTTTTGAGAATGCAGCAAATTTTCCAATAAAAAAACATTATTAATGCTCCTAGCATTAACAACCAGAGACGCATTACATGTTGCTATCTGTGAACTGTTAAATTTTTGACCTGACAAAAATCCTTCCTAGTGTTAGTCAAATATTGCAAAATATCCGCTGCAAAAATCATCTTCCTTGACAAATGCACGCCCATCCTGTCTGAATGTGTGCTCAAAACTAGGCTCGGATCCTGTATACACTTCCATTTTTTAAAAACAGGACATTTTTTCCATGTAGGTATCTACCCAAAAATCTTTTCAAATCACAGTGACCCCGACTATCCTTTCTATAGGTGATCGTGAAAAATATGTCCTAACACCAGTACAAGCTAAACTATTCAAGAGGGCTGCCAGGCCCCTACTAACACAGTCAGAGAATCCTTGCGGATGATAAAAATGGATCTATACTTCCTTACATTAAAGTGTCCCAAGGCTGGTTTCATCTTCTATTTTTGCTCCTGGCAAAAATAACACTATTCGATGTTCATTATCGTCCCTGCAAATACTCTAATAACCGAATCTCCAACTACAAGAACATCTTTGCTGACCAGCTCTGAAGAATCTTCAGTTTCTAATAAAGTAATATCTGCTCTATCAATTTTTACTAAGGATAGAGCTTCACCACTATTTAGTCTTATTAATCCCACTGTTTTCATTGTGTTTAAATTCTCATGCAGCTGGCATTGTAAATCCACAGCTTGAGCCATGTAGTCAACGTCTTTCACTTCTTTTTTCTTATCGTAATGTTCTTCAATCCCTCCACGTTCAGTTTTGATTTTTTCCATTTCACCTACCCCTTGCCTCTTTTTTTTCTACCTTCGCTTATGGAAAAAGTATACCTTTTTCTGGAGGCTGAAGGTTTTCTGATAGAAAAATATAATTCCCTATAACCTGTGTGTTACATAATAAAACAGTGTCCTTATTAGTATGTATTCTCTTTACTTTACAAACATCAGTTTCTTTTTCTTCCTTATTTGTTGTTCATTTCTTCCTTTCTTTTTTGTGTCCTTCTAAACAAACCAGATCCTCAGACTGCTGAATACTTGTATCCAGAATTCCAGGTTTGTCAAGGGCATTGTCTTGTTTCACAGGGGTTGAATGATCGTTGCAGATAAAAGATGCATCATTTCCTAAATGTTCATAGGTTAGTACTAAGCTATCGGCCCCTGGGGCCTATACAAGCCTAGCCATAACAATTCCCTGGCTATTTCTTCCCTGGACCCCTGTCTAGCAGGGCAACTGACGTGATCTCCGGGGTGAATTTCCTTTCTCCCATCCAATCAATGTTCCTTTTATAGAGGGCCAAAGAGGCACTCTGCTTGACATGTATGGGCAGTCTATTCCACAGTCTGGGGAGTCTCTGGGTCAGGAACCTATCCCTCCAACATGCTTTGTTTATTGTGATAAGATTTAGATCCCTGGAGCATGTGGCTCTGAGGTATTGGGATTTCTTTAAGTGTAACATGTCCAACAGCTCTGGGTTTTACATTGCCTTGTATGTTAAGTAGAGATCACCTCAGAGTAGACGATATGCGACAGAGTATAGCTGGAGTTTTTAAGGCGGTCAGCATAGGGCATCTGCTTTAGGCCTGTGATTCTTTTAGTGAGGTATTTCTGCGTCCTTTCCAGTTGTTGCAGATGTCTTGAGAGGTACATACCAAATGAGGCGTTGTATTCTATAATGGGTCTAATGAGGGATGAGTACAGTGGGACAATTACCTCCTTTTTTCTGGATGAAAAGCCCTTAGTGATGAGGCGTGCCACATAGAAGGATTTCCTGACTGTTGTGGCGATGTGGTTATTGAAGGTGAGACCACTGTCCACCTGTCTCCCTAAGTCTCTGATCACATTTTCAGTGTTTAGTGTACTGCCACTTATGTAATAATTCTTGGGTACATGTTTTTTTCCCCGAAGGGGATAACTATACATTTCTTGGCATTGAGCTTGAGCCCATGGCTCTGGCACCAAGCATCTGTTTCTGTATGGCCCTTTTGTAGAGTATCCACATAATTTGGGGATTCAATAATGGTTCCCAGTTTGTAGTCAACTGCGAACTTTGTTAGCCAGAGTCCCTTAGTGTTGGCCTGTACTTCAGAGAAGTAGATGCCAAACAAGAGAGATCCTAGGACTGAACCCTAAGGTACTCCACTTGTCATTTGTCTGGAGCTGGATTTGGAGTCAGCTACTTTTACAGTGTGGGTTCTGTCAGTAAGCAAGTTGACAACCCATCCAGTGACATAGGGATTAATGCCCATCTTAGTAAGTTTATCTATGATTCCAGAGTGGGGGATGGTGTCAAAGGCCTTGGCAAGGTCCAGATAGGCTGTGAGGACTGCCTTACCCTCGCCCACGGCTCTGGAGACTGATTCAAAGTCAATAAGGTTCAGGAGACCAGATCGGCCTTTCACGAAGCCAAACTGGGTGGGGTCCAGTGCTTTAAGGTTGCCAATGTCTTTGTTTTTAAGTTCCATGATAATACATTCCATGGCCTTGCAGAACAGGCTCATCAGACTGATGGGGCGGTAGTTCCTGGGATCCAAGGTGGATCAACCCTTGTGGAGTGGGATAACTGTAGCTGTGTGCCACTCAGTGGGCACGAAGCCTGAGGTGAGGGTATGATTAAACTTGACACTTAGGTGAGGTGCCAGTTCATTTTGCAGTTCATGTAGTACACAGCCTGGGATGTCATCTGGTCCCATTGAAGCTTTGGAGAGTGCGTTTTTTTACCTGTGTGGCTGTTATTACCGGAATTTGGCAAACTTCCAGTATTGAGATGGGCCATTTAGGGGGTGAAGTTGGCACTGAACTGATCTGCCAGGATATTGGCAATATCTTTGGGATCAGTATATTTAATGCCATTGTGTTGTAGCTCAGAGCAGATCTGAGCATTGCCATTTAGATTCTTGACAGTTATAGAATGCCTTGTGGATGTCTTTGGAATCTTTGGCAATTTTATTTTCGTAACTAGCTTTGGAGGATTTTATGAGGGATCTCAGCTTCTTACTGAGGCTGGTAAGGGAGTTTTTTGCATCCTGGGATTTTCCTCTTTTCTGCAACAGTTTTTTCCTTTTGTTGTAAGTTTGTTTATGGCAGGGGACCACCAGATTGGCTTCCTTTTTTGGAGGAGAGCATCTTGGTTCTATTTGGGATGGCACGATTCATGCATGATGTGGATGTGCTCGTACAGTGCCTTAGTGTAGGACTCGGCAGTCAAACTTTCAGTTCTGTGTGTTCTATTTGTTCTTTGCCTAACTATTTATATCACCAGTCCAGTCAATATATGAAACAGTTCTCCAGGCCATGTCAATTGCCTAAGTGCAATCAAGTCTAAATTTACTTCTAACAATGGTAAGCAAATCATCCAATTTTTGACACAAGGAACATAGATAACAAGTGTTATCAGCGGTTACCTTTAAATATGCATAGCATTTATTTCACTGTACAAGTTATTTGTACATTAGCAAATCATTAATTGCATACTCATTTAAGGAATCCATATTCAGCTTCAAACTAATAAACTAATCTAAAAGGAAATAATCAAAATCAGTAACCACAGAATTCAGAGAGAACTTAAATCAACTTCTATGACAAAAAAAATCACACAAGCAATATACAACTAAACATTAAAGTACAGTAAAATTGTTCTAACCGAACAAGTTCTGCAAGTCAGACAAAAGCTGTAATACCTTTACATCGCAGTAGCTTCTGCTCACTATTGCATGCAGCCACACATCTTTTTAACAGTAAAGATCAATGAATTACAAACAGAGGTAAGATTGTCTAGATATGCTCAGGATTTTCTTCTCTGCAGTCTGTGTGAATTTATAGCTGTCTAGACCCCTTGGGGAGGCTAGAGCTTGCTTGTCTAAACCCTATCCCTTTCTAACAACCAACAGTGAAATTAAAGGAAAGACAAAATATGAAGCAACGTAAATCTTGTTAACAAGCTATCCCTTCCTACCTACAAACAGTGAAAAAGAGTGATAAATAAAATATAAATTCAAATAAAACTTCTCTTACCAGTCAACTCCATAGTAAATCACAGACCAGGGTAGGATTGTTTAGATATGATCAAGCTTAGCTTTGTAAGGACTGTGCATATTTTTCTCAAATTGGTGTACTCCAAGCTTATCTGCATTGTTAGGCTCTGTCTTCCACACTTCTCAAGGAGCTATTCTGCTTTTTAAGAGTTGGACAATCGGGAGAGTCACTCAGGGAACCTTACGTGCCTTCATCTTTTTGTTTTTATAATGCAGGGTTAATTCTGGCTCTCAGCCACCAAGTCAATGAAAATTAGTTGTTCTAAAAGTATCTCAGGTTATTTTGGATGATATGAAGTTAGGATGCAATCTGATGTGTTTACTTGTCATGTGGTTAAAACAAGATTGGGATCACTGAGGGAATTAGGGAGAACTTGTACTTGGACACTTCTAAAATATATTTATTGTCCACAAGTGTGTTTGCATTAGCAATGTGAAGTCTGGCAATTGTGCTAATTGTGTCAGATTTTTGTTAATGCCAATGCTTTGGAGTTTGGATTTCAGTACATCATGTTGATATCACTCAGTGTTCTGCTGTAGCAGAAATTATATTTAAGATCGTCTCTAAGAGGTGAAGATTAGAAGGGGGAAGACTATCAAATTTCAGCCATTTAGATTTTGGTGTGATTGTAGATCATTATCTGAACAATTGCCCATTCAGGTTCCCTAAATGTCTTTTGGTTGCTACTAGTGAGAAAAGTAGGGGAAATGCTGCAGTCCTTTTTAACCAAGTTTAATATCCCTCCTCCCTGCTTGTGTCAGGGTCAGTTATAAACTACTGTGTAGTTTAGTAAGACATGATTTGGAATACAAGAATAGATTTTAGCCAGGATTCAGTGATGACCAAAACCATGGGGCTCTATTGTTGAAGCCAGATTTCAAGCTGGGATTATTTATAATACATATATTCATTTTAGCAAAAGCAAACGGTCAGGAACACGGATACAAGTTGACATCAGAAGGTTACAGCAGTACATAAAAACAAATGTGTTTGATAAATTATGACCTGGTGGGAAGTTGAATGCTCATGGCATGTGTAGATAGGCTTTACCTAAAAGCATGAGTGTAAATTTGTACATTTTATTTTAAAATTGTTTACTGAGATAGTGTACTTAATATAAATGTCAATGTGCTGGTGCAGCCTGAAAATGAAAGCATTCACAAGTAAACAGTTAAAATGGAATTATACAGAGCGGGATACTTTCTGATAAAATGCACTGCAAATTTTATCAGGGGAAAAAAAAAAAAGAGGGGTTAAGGACACTAAAGGGAAGAGAAGACTGACAGTACTGAACTAAGCAAAAAGACATTATTACAGCGTTACAAGAGTAAAATAACTAGTGGAAAAATGGAGTGACAGAGGATGGATAGGACTGAAAGCATCACGTGGTATGACATTTTTGCTGACAACAGCATTTGGGTTGCTAATAAGATAATTTCTAAACATGGATGAGTTGAAAAGTTCCTGAGGGAGAAAGGGATGGAGCAAGTATGGAAAATGGCAAAAAGAAAAAAAAACTGCAGAATATAGAAAAAAGGCCACAAGCAGCATGATAAATCCAACAAAATACCAGGTTTATCCAAGACAAAAAAACGATAAAAGCGCTTTCGTCTTACTTCAATGAGCAAGACTTCTTCAGACTAATAAAACAAACAAATGTTTCCATATTTAAATATTTAAAATAATCGCATGGCCACCTTAATGAATTCATTAAAAGCTTAAAGGTGCAGTTCATCTTAAAGGAAGTTCAATGCTCATAAATGAGTACAATTCATTGCACATAAATTCATCTGAAACAGTAAAAACTAAGCATGAATAGCAAATAAATATTAATATCATACCATGAAATAAGTTAGTGAATAACATGTAAAAAAAAATTGTTCTAAAGGGCAAACTCTGTGCTAATAAAAGAGCAAAAGATGTGTTTGAAAATATTTGTTTGTTGTGCAGCAATTGCTTAGTATTGTTTCTACCTTGACTAAGAAGGTAGACCAACTCACTTCCATAGTGAACAACCTGCCTAATTCGTCTCATGGATAGTTTTCCAATGAGCTACAGTGTCAACAGAATGCCGTATGTAGTAACGGCACTATTACACTAGCAGAGCCAGACCTGAAGGGGAATCCTGTACTTTTAACTGAAACCGGTAAGGAAGCATCATCTAGTTCTGTTGAACAACTCAGTTCACAGAACGCTGTTCGTTTTGGCGGAAATGGCATGAATTCAGTCGAGGAGACTGACCCGAAGTGGAATCCTACTACTACACTCATCGTGTAACGTTCTGTTACACATGATATAACTGACAGCACGAGCCCCGAGTGAAACGAGGGCAGTACAACAGAGTATTGAGCAAGGTGCTCTTCAATGGTGTATCCAATGTTGCTCTTAATAGTTCATTTAATTCAACACCAGTGACAAACTTTGATACCAGTTTAAAACTGTGGCTTGATCAACCTGCACTTTTAGGTGAACAAATTGGACAAATCCAAAGTTCCTACCTAAGTGAAAGTAATCCCAATATTGTGGATAATTTAAAGATGTTAGACTCAAAATCTTTTTTAGTAAAAAAAAAAAGTTACAGCTTGAAATAGCTTATTTTAGGGAATACGAAAGAGCGAAAAGCCACCAGCTGTAATCAAATGAATTTATTTTACTTAAACTTTAAATGCACAAACGTTCAAAAACAAATATGAAATAGAGTAAAAGTTTTTTAAAAACAACTTTTACTCTATTTCATATTTGTTTTTGAACGTTTGTACGTTTAAAGTTTAAGTAAAATAAATTCATTTGATTCCAGCTGGTGGCTTTTCGCTCTTTCGTATTTATTTTAGGGAATGTTTACGGTGACGCCAGCTGCCTAAAGGCCTAAGATCCTGGCATTTTCCGACTGGACTGGTCTGTAATTCTGTTTTCCATCATGAGCGGATTTCCTTATTTGACAAATAAGATTTAGAGCTCAATGAAATGTTTATAAAACACTACGCCTCTATTATTGAAAGCTTAAATGATGAAATCAGCATCTTGGACAAACATTAAAAGTGATGCTGATTTTTCAAGATATAAATATGAATATAAGCATGTTTTTAGAAGCATTACAGGGCAGATATAGTTTAAATCAACCAAAAATAAAAAAACTTGAGAGAAAGTAATGAATATGAGAAAGGAATTGCTTACCCAAAGCCCCCACCCACTCAAGAGTGACTGAATCTTTCCAGTCGCTCTATCAACAATGACCATAATCAGGCAGCTGACAGACACAACCCACAATCTCAAAGACGCAGCTATGCAGAAGCAGCAGGTGATGGGAGTCAGCAACAAGTAGAAGGAATGGGCTGGAATGGCCGTTTACATAATAAAAATAAATATGCAGTCAAGAACACCAATTCGAATGTGGGTGATGTGAATTTTGATAAAAACAGTGGTGCTTTCAACCGTGACTAACTATAACAATCAAAATTTTCACAGGAGAGGGCAGTCCCACAGCAACTCAATGAACAATTAGAGAGCACTGAATGCCAACAACCAGAGAAGCAACAACACGACTCAAAGGCAACTGTAGGTCCAAGCTAACCACAATCTAGCTGGTTCCTCTGGCCCGGTTTTTAGTACAATTTTTAACACTGATTAGGATTTTAAAAATTTTTAACTATTCTAACATGGTTGTCAACACTTTCTTAGTGGAGCTACTTGCAAGGGGTCTAACTTTTGTCCCTGACCATACAGCAGTCTTGTCCAGGTCGATTATAGACTTGAAACTTTTTACACGAAGATTGAACTTGGAAAGTATGTTTCATAATCAACCAATGGTTCAGAGGGAATGTTAAGGTTTTGAGTACATTTAATCCACCTTTAACTTCTTCCGGGGCAACATTTGAACAAATTTGCCAGTTGGATTTACGTAATTTGCTGGACAAGAGATCTTCTATTTCCCACAACCAGATATTAAATTTTAGTGAACAGGACTGGGACTTATTGGGTTTTTTACACCTTCAGAATGTACGGGTTATTAAACCCGACAAAGGTGGTGGGCTTGTATTTTTTGATGCATCTGACTTCAGAAACCGTATATTTAAGTTATTAAATACTAAGAATTATGAACCAGCATCACTGAATGAAGTTAATAGGGCCCAGCAGAAAATGAAAGTGTTTTAGAATGACTTGTTTATCGAGTCCAGAATTAGTACCGATCTGTATAATTACAGAACTTGTTTGCCCCCCCCCCCCCCCCCGCACACCCATTATTTTCAGGATACCGAAGGTTCATAAGAACTTAGATGACCCTCCTTTACGACCAACTGATAATTGGAGGGATTCGATCATGAATCCACTAGCCAAGCATGTTGACACCATTTTAAAGAAACTAGTTGACAAAGTAGAACATGTATGCAAAGATTCGTGGTCCTTTATAAAAAAAAAACATCAACGGGGTCTAGAGTAAAAAGATGTAGTATTCCTGACCATTGGATGTTAAGGAACTATATACGGTCATCCCTGCAGATATAGGGTACTGATTGGGTAGTCAGTTTTATGCTTAAAAAGGGTTGTGCAGCAAGGGAAATTGAGTTGGTTCAATAATTCCTAGACCTGATTTTATCTAATAACTATTTTATGTTCGATGAGATAGACTTTTTACAAAAATCAGGTGTTGCTATGGGCTCCCCACGTGGGGCAAGTTTTGCCAACATAGTGATGGCCCACTGGGAGCAGCAATATATTTGAAACAACACATTCAGTAAGAATATAGCTTACTATACCATACATTTAGACAATGGGCAGGATTCAGGAAGGCTTACACGGAGTTTAAGAGTAGTGTAAGCCTCCGTGTAAGCCTCCCGATCCAGGAACAGCCCAAACCTCCGTGTAAGAGACAGCTAACACGTCTCTTACACAGACTGGGCGTGGAAATGCTCAATACCTCATTTGCAGCTCAAAGATATGCAAATGAGGTATCTGAGCGATCCAAGAAGCCCAAACCAGTCCGTGTAACGGACGTGTTAGCTGCAGAAATGTACTCAGCTGACAACTGAGTACATTTCTGCAAAATTGAAAACGGAGCTATGTCAGCTCCAAATAAAGGGTGCATATGTTTCATTAAGTATGCCAATGGCCAAATATATGGCCATTGGCATGAAAAAGTGTTGCAAAAATATTTTATATAACTTTTTTTTTTTTCGTGGGTTTTTGATGTTTAACTGCAGCGCACACCCGCGCAAACAGGGTGCGCTGCCTAAAACTGAAAACCGAAGCTTATAAGCCCACAATTGTGGGATTTATGTATTACATGGAATGTCAATGGAGGGACTAGCAGACCAAAAACAATATGGCCTCCGTGTAGTGGTTGTCAAGGGGGGGAAGCTCCGTGTAAGATATGTAACTAAGCATTACTAGGCAATCCTATGTAAATGAGGGTTACAATACTGAATCACACTGCCACATAGGTAATGAGCACTTTCTGAGTAGTGTAAGAGTTACAGAAGGGGGAGGAACAGAGTAAGAGGTAGGTGACATCATGGGGGGGAATGACAGAAATAAATGTATCAGATTGGAGGGCAATGTAAGGTGACAGATGACAGACAGACATCAGGGAGAGAGGTGTGTCCCAACAGAACACTAGAAAAGTCAAGAAACAGAGAGTGCACACTATTCCTATACTCAAACTTTCTTGATATATGTGCATGCGCACGTGTGCGGGCGTGTAAGGAAGGTTCAATATGTGGGAGCGTGTTGCAAACTGTTTACAACGGTTTGCGCGGGCGTGCACGTGTGTAAGGCAGTGTGCGCGCGTTTTAACATGAATCAGCCAAGTTCACACCGTGTAAGGATGTGTGCACATGTGTAACACCGTGTAAGGATGTGTGCACGCGTTTAAGTAACTGTGAGCGTGCTTAAGCTGGTGTGCACATTGCTCCCCCTGAGGAAACAGAAAGGAAACAACCAAAATACAGGGAAACTGCCAGAGGATACTGCTGGAGTTAATTGGTGGAAACAATTGGAAGCAGGCAATTACACAGCCAGACTAGAAGCCCAACCCAGCACTTAAAACACTGCAAACAGCAGTGCAGGCTGTTTCTCACAAGAGATACTGCAAGAAAGTAAGCTATCAGAATTGAAAACTGAAAAAAGCTGAACTCAGAGCAGAAATGTTAGGGGCTGCCATAGCTGTTATAATCAGGCATAGGCGAATTGCTGAGGGTGGTGACAATGCAGATGCTGACAGACAACCCAGAGTGAGGAGAAGGAGAAGAGTATACAGGCCCAGGGTCACCTACCATGGGTTACATGAGATGGAGATAGTAGAGCGCTACAGAGTGGACAGAGACCTTCTGCAGCAAATTGTTGAGCTGTGCAGGCCACGCCTCACACACAGAACCAACAGAGGGGAACCCATCCCAGTGGAAACCAAGGTAAGTGTTGGCCTAAGAATACCAGCAACAGGTACCTTCCAGAGACCAACTGGTGATATGATGGGGATATCACAGGCATCAGCCTCCAGGGTACTGCACCAGTTCCTGGATGCCATGTCAGCACATGTCGGCAATCATGTATATTTCCCCAATGCCCGTGAGATTGTGGCCAGCAATATGCGTCTCTTCCAGCAAATAGTGGGATACCCTGAGGTATTGGGTGCAACAGACTGCACGCACATATGCAAAGCACCAGCCGGTGAGCGGGGTAGAGCCTACATGAACCGCAAGGGCTTCCCCTCCATCAACTGCCAGGTCGTGTGTGATGCCCAGGGCATAATAATGAATGTGCGTGCTGGCTGCCCTGGGAGCTACCACGATTCCCACATCTGGCATCTGACGCAGCTGTACCAATCATATGCCAGTGGGGACTTCCCACACGGACACCTAGTGGGGGATGCAGGTTATGCACTTGAGCCATGGCTGATGACACCCAACAGAAATGCACACACACCTGAACAGGAACGCCATAATGAGGCACACGCACAAACACGTAATGTCATAGAGCGTGTGTTTGGGCTGCTCAAGTCACGGTTCTGGTGTCTGGACACATCTGGTGGAGCGTTGCAGTACACACCAACTACATGTACCCAAATGATCATGATATGTGCTATGCTACATAATATGATCCTGCGGAAACAGCTGCAGCAGGACCAGCATAGGGCTGGGCCAAACATACCCCCACCATTGCCAAGGCCACCACAGGCAGAGGGTGACTCGGAGGAATAACCTGACCTTGCCCCAGTAGGCAGAAGGAGGCGTGCCCAGTATGCCCTGGCAAAGAGGCAATGCATAGCACATACACTTGGTCAGTAGGAACACTGGGACTGATACCCGCTCTGACTCACTCATATAGTAACAGGGATGCCTAACATGACACAACCTGCTTCCAAACATGTACAGGGAGTGTAGTATGTGCATCTGACAGAGGCAGCCCTGCAGCACCACCTGAGGCATGAATGCCATGTGTCAAGTAATGTAACACCATGTACCAAATGCACACCTGAGGACCCTAACATCCACCCTCACCAATCACAAACCACAAAAACACAAACCCACATTCATAGGTACCACAAGGGATAGGACCTAGATGTAATGCTACCCAATGCCAGAAGTATAAACCGCAAGATGCGTGCACAGTGTAAACGCACACAGTATAGAGGATGTAGATATCAGTGCTGTAATAGACAACTGGGTCAAAGCCCACACCAGCACCCTAACACTACCAGGTCACACCTCATACAGGGATGTACATGTGCAAAAACATGGAACAAGCTACAAAACGAGGGTGACTAGCAATAAATGTCATGGATAACCACACCCCCATGTTGGTACCACAACAAGAAGCAACATGGATTAGCCATGGTCAAATACCAATTGCTAAAACTGCCTACTACTAAATAGCTTGCTGCAGACCACTGTCCTAATAGCAGGAACAGCACCAGGCCTATGTTCATAGGTTCATACTAGGCTATCTCCCCTAGGGCATATATAAGCCTAGCCCAGAGTTTTGTGGCTTCCGCCACCCCTTCAGTTCTAAGGATAATATGCCCATTATTTTGCTGTACCTCTGTCAAGCAGTGACACTGATGTTATCCCTGGGGTATACCTGCGATCTCCCATCCATTGGTCATGATTTCTCTCGAACAAAGCCAGCGAGGTGCCCAGCCTCACATGTACCAGGATGATGTTCCACAGCATAGGGAGTCTCTGGGTGATGAATCTGTCCCTCCAGCACGCCCTATTAATAGCCGTGTTGAGGTTTAAGTCCCCTGCCCTTGTAGATCTGATGGATTTAGAGGTGTTGAGGTGAAGCATGTTCATTAATTCCGGGTTGGACATGGCCTAGTATGTCAGGCACAGGCCACCTCTGAGCAGACGGTAGGTGACTGAATAGAGCTGGGGTTCCTTCAGTCGGGCAGCATAAGACATACATTTGAGACCTTTTATCCTTCTGGTGAGGAATGTTTGGGGCCTGTCCAATTGCTGCAGGTGTCGGGTCAGATACATTCCGAATGGGGCATTGTACTCAATCATTGGTCTGATGAGTGATGAGTACAGGGGAACAATGACCTCCCTTGATCTAGATGTGAATCCCTGCATGATCAGGTGGGCAATGTAGAAGGTCTTCCTAACTACTTTGGCAACATGAGTGTCAAACGAAAGGTTACTGTCAACCTGGGTGCCCAGATCCCTGATAACCTCTCCTGTGCTTAGAGGAGTAACACCTATATGGGAACTAGGGGTAACCTTGTTCTTCCCGAAGGGTATGACTATGCATTGTTTAGCGTTCAACTTTAGGCCATGGCTCTGGCACCAGTTATCCGTTTCTATGAGACCAGTCTGAAGGATGTCTGTCTCAGATGGGTTTTCAACTATGGTTCCCAGTTAGCAGTCATCTGCAAACTTTGTCAGCCATAATCCCCCTGTGTTTGCTTGTACTTCTGAAAAGTAGATGCCGAACAAAAGTGGGCCCAGGGCGGAGCCCTGTGGGACACCACTTGTGACAGGCTTGGAGTGTGACATGGCGCCAGCAACCTTGATCCTGTGGGTTCTGTCACTTACCAGTTTGTAACCCATCTTGTGACGTATGGGTCTACATTTAAGCTGGTGAGTTTGTCAATGATACCCAAGTGGGGTATTGTATCGAAAGCCTTTGCCAGGTCAAGGTAGGCTGTGTGGACTGCCATGCCCTCGTCAATGGCCTTGGTGACCATTCTGAAAAAGTCAACCAAGTTTAAAAGGCATGATCGCCCTTGACAAAGCCAGACTGGGTTGGATCCAAAGTCTGCAAGTCCCCTATGTCTTCACTTATGAGTTCCATTATGATTCTCTCCATAGCTTTGCAGACCAGGTTTGTCAAGCTGATGGGACGGTAATGTCCGGGGTCGGTGGAGGCACCTCCTTTGTGAAGTGGGACCACCATTGCCGTACGCCACTCCTTGGGTATGTATCCTGAGGTGAGGCTAAGATTAAACAGCTGCCCTAACTGCGGGTTTAATTCCTCATTGAGTTCGTGGAGCACACAACCGGGGACACCATCTGGTCCCATGGATGCTGTGTTTCTCGCCTTGGATAGAGCAGTTCTCACCTGAGCATTTGAGATGTTTGGGGGGCTACAATCGCCTGGTATAGATATCCCTCCCTTTGGGAGAAATCTGCACTGAACCTGTCAGCCAGTATGTTGCCAATGTCTGTAGGTTCAGTGATTTTACATCATTATGAACTAATTCTGAGCATATCTGGGAGTCACCTCCCAGGTTTCCAACATAGCTAAAAAAGGCCTCATGATTGTCTTCTGAGTCCTTAGCGAGTTTCCTCTTAAAATGTGCCCTGGATGATTTTATGGGAGATCTCAGTTCTTTACTCATAATGAGCAGGGGTGTCTTCCCTTCTACGGATTTTGCTCTATCTTGTAGTAGCTCCTTCCTTCTGATGTAGAGCATGTTTATGGCTGGGATCCAGCAGACTGCACGCATGCCTTTGGTACAAACAGTCTTTGTTTTGTGTGGGATTGCCTGATCCATGCAGTCCTGGAGGTGCTGGTAGAAGGCATTTGTAAGTGATTCAGCGGCTTGGGTAATAGTTTCCGCTGGCTTGGGGGCCTTGAAAGAGACCACACCAGTCTTTAGAAGTGTGAAGTCGGCTTCTGAGAAGTTCTTCACTGTGGTCTTCTTTATCTGGGGTGGGGGCGGGATGTGGACTCCCAGTGAGATTAGTTTATGATCTGATCTCACCAATGATGGGTATACTTCTGGTGTTTAACATTGTGACCCCATGTTCGTGATGATGTGATCTAGTATGTTGTCTCCTCTTGTGGGGATGGTGACTAGTTGTTCCATGGCATATGAGGTTATGAACTCTAGGAACCTTTGGGCTAGAGTGTTGGGGCTTGAGTAGTGATCCCAGTCTATATTTGGATAGTTGAAATCACCCAGTATGATGGTGTTTGGAGATACATTTATACCCTCCAGTGTTTTCAGGAAAGCTGTGTGAGGTTCCTGAGTTTGGGAGGGTGGCATGTAACCTGCTACAAACTGCAGAGCAGTCTTGCCTACGGTTAATTGCACCTGGATGGTCTCTGATGCATCGTGTGTTGCCACCAACCTTGAGGTGAGGGTGTCCTTTATGAATATGGACACCCACCCGCCTTCCTCGGTATCATCTGGATTTCGGGGCTGGAACGCATGATATGAGGTAACACCTGATACTGCCGGGGTGCTGTCAGGAGCCCTGAACCAGGTTACAATCACAGCACAAACATCGATGTTCTCCATACCGAGAAGGGCTTCGAGTGCGTGCATCTTGAGGTTGAGACGTCTGGCATTGAGCAGCATTACCCTTAGTTTATTTCCTTTTTGTGTTCTAGGGTGGTAGGTTTAGAATCTGAGCCTTGCCTAAAAAAGGCACAATGGGGGTGGCAAGAGCCCTAGCCAAATTCCAGAAGACCAAGGGTGACAGGTGCAAGCCGTCCCCTGCGAATCAGCGTGGCTTGTCCAGCATGTCATCCCAGGCCGATGGACATTGGATCCCCTTTGAATGACACCATAGATTAAGCCAATTATTACAGCTGGTCATCGTGTTTCTGTATTGTGGCATCATTCTTGGTGAAGGTAGGATACTGCTCAAGGTCAGGGTCATACCTGCCTGGGCTACATAATCAGAGAGCTCCTCTATGTCTCTTTTCATGTAGTCCAGGGAGGTACATCACAGGTCGTTCACACCAGCATGGACAATGACCGAGTCATACTTGTACTTGCAGTTCAGTGACCTGAGTGCTTGCATTATGTGGTGGATTCCAGCGCCCAATAGGCAGCTTACTGTGACCCTCTCCTTACTCAATCTGGTGAGCGGGGCGTCAGTGTGTCTGATGATGGAGTCACCTATGACGGGTGTGTCTGGCATTGTGTTTGGCCTTAAGGGCTGTGAATGTTTGGCACACTGACTCTGTGGTCTATGTGTTGCATGTGCTGTGCCCTGTGGAGGCAGTTGTTTGGGTGTCTGCTTTGGTGGCCTCTGCTGTTATGGTAGATCTGTGATCAGAGGCTCCGAGTATGTCTTTGTGTGTTTATGTGTATGATTTGAAGTTGTGATAGTGCTATGTGAGACTGGGTTTGTGGTGTGTGTGGTCACCTTCTCCTCCTCTCTGGTCCTGCCAGTCCTATGTTGAGAGAGCTCAGCCTCCAGGTTGGCTATATAGTTGCATCTCTTGCATGCATTTGTGTTTTGTGCGAGAAGGAGAGGGTTGTCTGTGTACATGCGTCAATTGTAACATTGCCTCAATATTTCCAGGTTCACCAGCTGAGCAGGAGAGGACACTAGCAACTGATCCCTTGACATGCTAGAAGGAATAGACAACAAACTGTTGGAAGACAGGAAGATATCAAGCCCCCCAAACCACATTATATCGCTTGACTGACGATACCTACACATACACCATTAGTTTCATAGTTTACTACTAGGCTATCTGCCCTAGTGCATTTATAAGCCTAGCCATAGTGATGTTGCTATTGCCATCCCTTATAGTGGTAATAAGTGTACAGAATAGATTCCGAATATTGTGCCTCTCACTTAGTAGTGACACATTATGACCCCCACACATAAATGAATACCTTGACTGTGCCTCTGTCTAGTAGTGACACAGGGAGGACCCCTGGGGTAAAACTACAATCCCACATCCAGTTGTCCAGACTTCTCTTGAAGAGAGTCAGTGAGGGACTCTGTCTAACATGAACTGGGATACTCTGCTAGAGTGTGAGATGCCTGTGAGTTATGACTCTGTCCCCCAGCATGTCCTATACATGTATGTGCTGAGGTTCAAATCTTCAGCTCCCATGGTTCTGGTGGATTTGGATTGCTTGCAGTGGAGCATGTCCACCACATCCTGATTGGACATGGTCTTGTATGTCAGGCATAGGACACCTGTAAGTATGCGGTATGCCACTGAATAAAGCTGGATTTCCTTTAGTCTGGAAGTATATGACATGTGTTGTAGACCCCTGATCTCCTTGGTAAGGTACTTTTGGGGTCTCTCCAGCTGTTGCAAGTGCTGGGTGAGGTACATACCAAATGGGGCTTTGTATTCAATCATGGGCCTGATAAGGGAGAAGTATAGTGGTACAATGACCTCCTGTGATCTGGATGGAAAACCCTTCATGATAAGGTGGGCAAGATAGAAAGTCTTTCAAACCACTTTGGCAACATGGGTGTCAAATGAGATGTCACTATCTACATGTGTCCGCAGGTGTCCGATTTGTATTCTGTGCTCAGTGGGTTGCTGTCTATGTATTGATTTGTGGGTACTTTGTTCCTCCCAAAGGGGATGACCACACATCAGTTGCAGTCAGTTTCAGGCCATGATTCCGGCACCAGCTATCTGTCTTTGTGACGGCATTCTGTAGGATGTGTGTGCCGGCTGATGTATTCACTTATGGTGCCTAGGTTGCAGTCATCTGCAAACTTTGTCAGCCACAACCCTCCTATGTTTGCTTTCACATCTGAAAAGTAAATGCCAAATAAGAGGGGTCCCAGGACAGATCTTAGTGGGACACCACGTGTGACTGGCTTTGAATCTGACAAGGCACCTGCAATGTCGACTTTATGGGTTATGTTTCTTAGCCATTTTGCAAACTATCCTGTGACATATGATTTTATATTTCAGCTGTTGAGCTTGTCTATGATGCCTGAGTGGGTTATTGTGTCAAAGGCCCCAGCCAAGTGCAGGTAGGCTGTGTGGACCGCGTAGCCCTCATCAATGGCCCTACTGACAGTATCAAAATAGTCAACTATGTGCAAAATGCAGGATCTGCCCTGTACAAAGCTGAACTGGGTGGGATCAATGGTCTGTAGGTCACCAATGTCTCTGTTTAAGAGATCCATAATGACTCTTTCCATAGCTTTGCAGACAAGGCTGGTTAAGCTTGTGTGGTGGTAGTCCCCAGGGTCTATGGAGGCATCTCCTTTGTGGAGTGGGACCACTGTTGCTGTACGCCAGTGTTCAGGTACATATCCTGTAGCAAGGCTAAGGTTAAATAGCATTTGTATATACGGGTTTAGCTCCTTCTGTAGTTCACATAGCACGCAACTGGGAATACCATCAGGTCCCATTGATGCTGTGTTCTTGTCTTTGCTGAGTGCGGCTCTCACATGGACATCTGAGATGACAGTGAGGTTACATTCATCTGTGATAACTATCTTCTGTTGGGGGTGAGGGAGGGGGAAAATTGCACTGAACCTGTCTGCCAGAATGTTGCCAATATCTGTCAGGTCACTGAAATATATGTTGTTGTGTACCAACTCAGAGCATATCTGAGGGTTCCCACCCAGGTGTCTGACATAACTGAAGAAGGCAGTGTGGTTATCTTTATCGTCTTTGGTGTTTATGTCTCAAAGTTGACCTTGGATGTCTTTATGAGAGAACGTAGCATTTTACTAGTGCTGCTCACAGCCGCCTTCCCTTTAGGAGATGTAGCTCTGTCTTGCATTAGTATCCTTCATCTGTTATACAGTTTGTTTATGGCTGGGGTCCACCAGACAGGCCACATTCCCTTGGTGGAGAGGGTCATGTTTTTATTTGTGATTGCATGGTCCATGCTATCTCAGAGATGTCCGTAGAAAGTGTCTGTGAAGGAGTCACCATTGTGTGTTGTGGTTTCCACTGGCCCAGTGGGCTTAACGGATACCATCTCAGTCCAAAGAACTGTGAAGTCAGCTTTTGAGGTGTTTGTCGCTATACTCTTTGTATTATACTAGCACTGACACAAGTGTAGACAATTTCCCAGAATCCATCAAACAAAACGGACATGCAAAATGTAACACTTCCACAAGAGGGGTAAGCATACTGGATGTGATAATCAGAAATATGTGTACTGGATGTCAAGATGAGAAGTGTATCCCTCACTGGTAAGACTAGACCATAGAGTAATCACACTGTAGTTACACATCACGACCCCAGTCCCTGGCCAGACTACCACAGTGAAACACATGTATAAAGCATAGCTTGCACCCCTACAAACCAATGTGGAATCCATGAAAAGCCCTGTGCAGGTCCAGAATATGGGACACACTGCAGAACATGTTATACAGGCATACCAGGGAACACAGCCAAGAGTGCTTGGAGTCTGCAATCACAAACAACAAGACACAATGCCATACACCCAGGCATCTGGCATGCTGGACACCATAAATTACTAAACCATTGAAGAGAATGAGGAAGCTACCACACGATAGATCAAACATGAAAAGTGAAGTAATCAGTGATCACTAGTATGGCAATAAAATGTGTCCACACATACAATCCACTAAGGCCAGGCAAAACAAGTAGAATCTGTGAATCCAGTGGCAATGTGACACCTGTCCCAAGTACACACAACAACTCACCCCAATAAATACAAATGTATGCGATAGACGCAACCAGGTAGCCAAACCGGGGTCTGAGCACTCCCAAATCAGTACTGTCAAAACTAGTCAGGAGGACAAGGTAACCACATACACCACAAACCCAGTCCCACATAGACCTACAACGACTGTGAACCAAACACAAACACAAAAACATTCCCAGAGGCCCTAATTACAAACACACAACACCAACACAAGCCTCCAAAGCAGACACCCAATAAAACAAACTCCAGACATAGCACATGTAACACACAGTACACAAAGCTGGTGTGCCAAACAGTCACAGGACAGAAGAAGAAACAACATGCCTGATACAGTTGTACTAGGTGACTCCATAGTGAGACATGCTGCTGTCCCAGGGATGGCTTGCACCTGTTACCCATGAGCGTCTGGATATTGCCTAAGGCTTTTGCAAACTACAGAGATCCTCCCGTAGGCAAGTCCGAAACGAGCAACCCACCACCATAGAAAACAAAACTGGAAAGAAACAGAAGGGTAATGCTGATCAATGCCAGATGTGTAAACCTCAATATGCATGCTCCTGAGGCCCTCCCCAGTATGGAGAACATTGATGTCTGTCCAGTGATACACACCTGCTGCAAGCCTCGTGACAGCACACCAGCACTACCAGGTAATACCACATATCATGTGTTATGGCCACAAAACCTGTAACAAAACATAAAAGGAGGGTGAGTATCCATATTCAGCAGACAGCCATACGTCCAGTTAACTGACAATGCCTATGTCATTGCAGTCCACCCATGTGCAACTACCTGTACGCAAGACTGCTGCACAGTCTGTAGCATGCTACAGACCACACTCACACACAGGAACCCCACCCCACTGTCCTGAAGACAGTAGACAGTATGAATGTACCACCAAATACAAAACAAGGTACACACAAATTACCACATAGGTGGTAAACCATTATGTGTCGAAGGAGTAATCAGGGACCTAGTGACACAAGTGGACAGTCACCTGTCATGTGACAGCCACATCGCCAATTTGTCTAGGAAGACTGTCTATATTGGACACTGTATCATGAAAGGATTCACATCTACGTCAACAAAGGTCATTGTGCCCCTATACTGTTCCCCTATCAGACCATATTGTAATACAATGCCTTATTTGGGATGTACATTACCTGGCACCTGCAGCAGTTAGAAAGACCTCAAAGGTACCTCAGCAAGAGTCAGAAAGGGTCTCAACTATATCCCATATGCTGCCTGGCTGTAGACACCACAGCCGAATGCAGTCACATACTGCCAACACAGAGGCATTGTATGTCTGTTGCACAAGTCCATGTCCAACACAGAAGTAATGGACATGCTCCACCCCAGAAAACTCAAAGCCATCGGAGCGGTGTGAGTCAGAGATGTCAACCTTAACATATAATCAAACAGGATGTGCTGGAGGGACAGATACCTAACCCTGAGTGACTCCACACCCTGGAACAGAATAACACTACATGTTAGGCAGAGCCCCTCACTGACACTCTTCAACAGGAAGTTAGCAAAAATGGATGGATAATTGTAGATGTACACTGGGGGTCTTTACTGTGTCATGTCCAGACAGAGGCACAGCTAAGTAAATCATAAGTGGCCATAATATTCACATAGCAAGGGGTGGCAAAAGCCATACGTACTGTGGCTATGCTTACAAATGCCCTAGGGTGGATAGCCTAGTATGAACCCATGAACCTACTATGATACAAATTGTATGGAACACTAAGGATAACTCCAAGGCTGCTGCAACTGATGGTAGTAAGCGTGTTGTGAATTCCTGGATATGCTCTGGATCACACAAATATTACAAACAACATACCAAACACACACACGTATTGCCAACATACATCCTGACAGGTGCAGTGCAACCCCCCCCCTTCATAATGCCAAATATCTTTCCCAGCAGATTGCTGCCTCCCTGACAATATGTCAGCCTTACCACAGGATATGTACCCAAAGAGCAGTGTACAACAACAGTGGGTGTTCTCAAGAAAGGTGTCGCCTGAATGGATTCTAAAAACAACCACCACAGAATCCTGAGAAGCTTGGTCTGCACAGCTATGGAAAGGATCAACATGTACCGCAGACATAACGATATTGGGGATCTATTGACACCCGACCCTACCCAGTGTGGGTTTATGAAGTGCAGACCCCGCCCCTAAACATGTGTGACTCAGTTGAAACAGTGATTGAGGTCACTGATGAGGGCAATGTGATCCACACAGTGTAGCTGGACCTTGCAAAGCCTTCCATACAATACCCTACGTGTTCAATATAGATATGCTCACCAGCTTATATATACACCCCAATGTCACTAGAGGGGTTGCAAACCAGACCAACAACAGAACTGACATGGCCAGACATGCTGCAGCCATGTCAGACTACAAACCACATATAACAGGTATCCCACAAAGCTTGGTCCTGGGACCTTTCCCGTCTGGTATAAATGCCCCATAGATACGGGCCAACATGTAACGACTGTGCCTGAACATGTTTGCAGAGGACTACAAACCGCCTAACATATCTGACACTCCAGCTGACACAAGCATCCCACAAAAGGGCCACACAGAAACAGACAACCGGTGCCATTGCCATGTCAGCATGTGAAATGGAGAAAACTGTATAGTCAACCTCTGTGGATATACAGTAAGTGACCACCAATTACCACATAGGTGTTAACCCATTACATACTTCACATGTAATGACGGACCTGGGTACACAAGGGGATAGAGATCCTTGCATAGGACAAACATGTGGCTGTAGTGTTAACATAAAAATCCATACACCAACCTAATCATGAAGGTTATGACATCTAGATAAGGGGTGGTGATTGTGGTTCTGCAGTTATCCTTCATCAGCGTTACAAATGACCACAACAGCCCCTGTGGGGTGTACCTCAGCAGACACCTCCATCAACTGTAAAGTCCACAACAGTACCTCACCAGGAGTATCAAAGAGCTTGAACACATATAATGTGTTGCCTGATTAAACAGAGTGCAACTCCACACACTGCCATGCTGGCCACCCAGGCGCAAGCTGTGCCTGATGTAGAAAGCCATGTCCAAGCTGGAATCAATGAACATGCTGCACCTTGTACAATCTGAATGGCAGTGAGCTATGCACATGAGGGACCTGAACCCCAGCACTGACATACATAGGACAAGCTGTACTGCATTATCCATAACACAGAAGCCACCCCCACGCATGAGTAAACTACCAGTACAGGTTATCCATAGAGTCACTCATTGATTCTCCTCAACAGGAATCTTAATGAGTGGATGGGAGATGGTAGGTTTACCCTGGGTATCAATGTTATGTCACAGGTAGACAGAGGCACAGTATACTAAACAAGACATATGTCATGGCAAACTACACTTAGAATGTGTCGAAGGACAAACACACTCTCTGACTAGCATTAGAAATGGCCTAGGGCACATTGGTAGTGTTTGCCAATGTACACCTATGTTGTGGAATACACTACTGATGTTGGATGAGGCTGTTGTAAGTAGTTCATATCCGAACATAATGCAACATGGTCAGATAGGTTCATAGGTTTATACTAGGCTATCTGCCCTAAGGCAGTTATGAGCCCAGCCCAGAGTTTTGTGGCGTACGCCACCCCTTATATGGAAACAATACTGTGCCCATTAGTTTGTCGTGCCTCTGTCCAGCAGTGAGACCGAGACGGTCCCCGGGGTAAACCTATGATCTCCCAACCACAGGTAAAGATTCCCCTTGAACAGAGCCAGTGAGGTGCTCTGCCTCACATGGACCAGGACTGTATTCCACGGTATAGGGAGTCTCCGAGTGATAAATCTATCCCTCCAATATGTCCTACTTATATCCCTGCTAAGGTTTAAGTCACTTGCCCTAGTGGTTCTGGTGGATTTGGCGATTTTGAGGTGGAGCATGTCCATTACTACCTGGTTGGACATGGCCTTGCATGTCAGGCACATGTCACCTCTGAGCAGATGGTATGTGACTGAATAGAGCTGGAGTGTCTTCAATCTGGCAGCATATGACAGATGTTGGAGACCCTTTATCCTTTTGGTGGGGGACTTTTGGGGTCTCTCCAACTGCTGCAGATGTCAGGTGAGATACATCCAGAATGGGGCATTGTACTCGATCATTGGTCTGATAAGTGAAGAGTACAGGGGAACAACGACCCCACTAGATCTGGATGTGAATCCCTTCCTCATCAGGTGGGCAATGTAGAAGGTCTTACTAGCCACGTTAGCAACGTGTGTCAGGAGAAAGGCCACTGTCAACCTGGGTCCCCAGGTCCATGATAACCTCCTCTGTGCTTACAGGATTGCCACCTATATGTTAGCTTGGGGTTACCTTGCTTTTCCCGCAGGGTATGACTATACATGTTTTGGCATTTAACGTCAGGCCATGGCTCTGGCACCAGCTATCAGTGTCCGTGAGTCCCTTCTGAAGGATATCCGTGTCTGATGCACTGTCCACTATGGCGCCCAGTTTGCAGTCATCTGCAAACCTTGTCAGCCAAAGTCCTCCCATGTTGGCCTGTACCTCTGAGAAGTAGATGACTAACAATAGGGGGCCAAGGACTGAGCCCTGTGGGACACCACTTGTGACCAGCTTGGAGTCTGACATAGCGCCAGCAACCCTAACCCTGTGGGTTCTGTCCTTAAGCCAGTTTGCAACTCATCTTGTGACATATGGGTTTACATTTAGGTTGGTAGGTTCTTCTACAATACCCGAGTGGGGTATTGTGTCGAAAGCCTTTGCAAGGTCAAGGTAGGCTGTATGGACTGCCCTCCCCTCAGCAATGGCCTTAGTGACTGTTTTGAAGAAGTCGACCAAGTTCAAAAGGCATGATTTGCCCTTGACCAAGCCAAACCGGGACAGGTCCAATGTCTGCATGTCCCCTATATCCTTGTTTATGAGCTCCATTATGATCCTCTCCACAGCTTTGCAGACTAGACTTAAGCTTATGGGGCGG
Organism: Protopterus annectens; assembly: GCF_019279795.1. Lineage (NCBI taxonomy): Eukaryota > Metazoa > Chordata > Ceratodontiformes > Protopteridae > Protopterus > Protopterus annectens. The sequence continues at coordinate 1,689,430,357 of NC_056739.1, forward strand.
TAATTACCAGGGTCCGTAGAGGCACCGCCTTTGTGCAGATGTGCACAACTGTACCCTAACCAGGCTGTTGTGCACACTATGGAAATGTAAAGCAGTGATAGGACTAAAGCCCAGGATACTGTCCACCACAGTGAAAGTACTGAACCACTACACTATACAGTACTACAGTGTTAGGTCAGTATGAACGGATGTTGACAATTGTGTGTAAAGTATCCCATGCAAAACCTGCAGGCACAGTGTAATCCCTGTTGTGTTCACACAAAAAGCATTTGGACAGTAACTACAAAACATGGCACAGAACACACGACCATAAACTGGAGATATTTGTTGAAGGTCACACTCATCCACAAATGTGATGGGCTGCAGAGTTCAACATATGGAAAGCTCACACTGGGCATACTCACACACTTGGATAAATGAGACATCTTTCACACAACATGCCATGGGAAGGCTGAACTGGGCATGCTCACACACTTAGTCCAAATGTTCCTCTTAGCAACTGTGAAAACACACCAGAGGATGCTCATTCCCCTTTCTAGACACTGATCATGTCAGCACCCTATAAGTATATCAAAAGAAAAGAAATCTCCCAGAAATCCGAATAGCGCGCTCTGCTAATGCGTCCGTCTGTAGTGTCATAACATAGTTAAGTAGGGGTTTGAATCCAGCAAGTGGCAAGTGTGCATGAAGGGGGGTAAGTGTTTGTGTAAGTGTGTATGAAAGGAACATCCTTTTTGGCAACTGTGAAACACACCACAGGATGCCCATTCCCCTTTCTAAACTCTGATGATGTCAGCACCCTATAAGTATATCAGGAGAAAAGAAATCTCCCAGTAATCCGAATAGCGCGCTCTGCTAATGCGTCTGTCTGTAGTGTCATAACATAGTTAGGTAGGGGTTTGAATCCAGCAAGTGGCAAGTGTGTATGAAGGGGGGTAAGTGTGTGTGTAAGTGTGTATGAAAGGAACATCCTTTTTGGCAACTGTGAAACACACCACAGGATGCCCATTCCCCTTTCTAAACACCGATGATGTCAGCACCCTATAAGTATATCAGGGGAAAAGAAATCTCCCAGTAATGCGAAAAGCGCGCTCTGCTAATGCGTCCGTCTCTAGTGTCATAACATAGTTAGGTAGGTGTTTGAATCCAGCAAGTGGCGAGTGTGTGTGAAGGGGGGTAAGTGTGTATGAAAGTAACATCCCTTTTGGCAAATGTGAAAACACACCACATGATGCTCATTCCCCTTTCTAAACATTGATGATGTCAGCACCCTATAAGTATATCAGGGGAAAAGAAATCTCCCAGTAATCCGAATAGCGCGCTCTGCTAATGCGTTCGTCTCTAGTGTCATAACACAGTTAGGTAGGGGTTTGAATCCAGCAAGTGTGTGTGAAGGGGGGTAAGTGTGTGTGTAAGTGTGTATGAAAGGAACATCCCTTTTGGCAACTGTGAAAACACACCACAGGATGCTCATTCCCCTTTCTAAACTCTGATGATGTCAGCACCCTATAAGTATATCAGGAGAAAAGAAATCTCCCAGTAATCCGAATAGCACGCTCTGCTAATGCATCCGTCTGTAGTGTCATAACATAGTTAGGTAGGGGTTTGAATCCAGCAAGTGGCAAGTGTGTATGAAGGGGGGTAAGTGTGTGTGTAAGTGTGTATGAAAGGAACATCCTTTTTGGCAACTGTGAAACACACCACAGGATGCCCATTCCCCTTTCTAAACACTGATGATGTCAGCACCCTATAAGTATATCAGGGGAAAAGAAATCTTCCAGTAATGTGAATAGCGCGCTCTGCTAATGCGTCTGTCTCTAGTGTCATAACATAGTTAGGTAGAGGTTTGAATCCAGCAAGTGGCAAGTGTGTGTGAAGGGGTGGCAAGTGTGTATGAAAGAAATATCCCTTTTGGCAACTGGGAAAATACACTACAGGATGCACATACCCCTTTCTAAACGATATCACAATTATTTATGGCTTTTGATTACAGACATGTCACGTGTGTTTTGCCCACACAGAATGCCCATGTGTGCAGGTTGTCTCTCACAATAATGCATGACATTGATTAAACCAGTTATGGCAATGCACACATGATGTATGTGTGTGCCAAATACACATATGTACCTGTGACCTTCAATAGTTACCATGTGTGATGCCTGCCACATGTGAATACATGGTATTTGCACAGGGTAACATTATGACTGTGGTCTTCTGTGCAGGTGCTGCATGTGGGATGTGTATATACAGTGTGAGATGTAGATGCTATCAGCCTAGTAGTGAGGGATACACACCTGGTCTGGGGCATATAGTCTACATGTTGTTGATGAAAAGGTGCTGCATGTTTTCACCTGTTGTGAGAGTGGTAAGACGTTGTTCCATAGCAATGCAGTGACCGCATGCTAAGAACCGTTCAGCTAGGGTGTTGTAGCTACAGTAATTCATTAGCATTCAGTAATATGTCAGCATCCCTGGTGAGGGTCTGATGCCAACCAAGGTCAGGGTTCTACCAGCCTGTGTCACTTGCTCACTGATCCCTTCCATGTTCCCTATCATGTATCCCAGTGAGGGACATCACACATCAGCTGTGGTGGCATGGCCAATGACTGAGTCATATGTGTCCATGCATCTGACTGACCTGTATGTTTGTGTTATGTGGTGGGCCATAGTGCCCCATGAGCATATCACTGTGACCTCCACCTTGTCCAGCCTGGTGAGCATGTCCTCACTGTACTGGACAATAAAAGTACCTTACACAACTGCAGCAGTAGTGTTGTATAGTTGTACAGACTGTGCTTGTTTGGCACACAGGATCTGTGTGCTGTGTGTTATGCGTGCTGTGTGCAGGCCTAACGTATGCCTGTGTGCCAGCTGCAGAGGTGTCTGCCAGTCATGCAGGATGCTATCCTTAGGCTCCACGAATGGCCCGGTGTGTTTCCATGCTTGTATTGCTGTCAGTGTAGGTCCACATCAGACTGGTATTGCAGTCACTGTAGTATTTCATGCCACCTGACAGGTTATGCTAGTACTGGGTTCAGAGTGCTTAGTCCACAGTTTGGCCATGTGTTTCCATCTCATACATGTGTTGTACATCCATGGGTAGGGGATAGAGTTGACTGTGTACATGTGGCAGCTGTGACATTACTACATGACTCACATATTCCACAACTGTAACATACAGGTGACTGACAACTGACCTTTGCACATGCTACCATCGTATTGAGAATGCATTGGTGATTAACAGCACATAGGGCCAATGGTGAACAAGATACATAGGTCCATAGGTTCATACAAGGATATCTGCCCTGGCCATTTATACACCTAGCCAGAATGTGTGTGGCTTTCACCATGCATTGTAAATCTATCTTGCTATGCCCTTTTCCAAGGTTAGTATACTGTGCCTCTGTCTAACAGTGACACATAAGTGATACCCAGGGTAAACCTACAATGTCACATCCAGTCATTAATATCACTCTTGAAGATAGTCACTGAGTGACTCTGCCTAACCTCTATTGGGATAATATTCCAGACAGAAGGGAGCCTCTGAGTTATGAATGTGCCCCTCCAGCATGTCCTATGTATATCACTCCTGAGGGTCAAGTGTTTCCAGCGTGTATCCTGATGGGATCTGGATATTCTGAGGTGCAGCATGGCCATTAAGTCAGGGTTTGACATGGCTTTATATGTCAGGCACAGATTGCCTATGAAGAGGCAGTATGCCACTGAGTAGAGCTGCTGTTTCTTTAACCAGTCAGTATGTGGCATCTGTTTGAGCCCTTTGATCCTCTTGTCGAGGTACGGTATGTGGTCTTTCCAGTTGCTACAGGTGTCTGGTAAGGTGCATGCCGACAGGGTCATTGTAGTCAATTATGGGCATGATGAGGGATGAGTAAAGAGGCACAATGTCCTCCCCTGATCTACATGTGAATCCTATCATGATGATGTGGCCCATATTAAATGTTTTCCTAACTACTTTGTCCATGTTGTTGTCAGATGGTAGAATGCTATCAACCTGTGTACCGCAAGGTCCATAATTCCTTCGTCTGCGCTTAATGGATTAACACATATGTGGTACTTTGTGGTCACTTTGTGTTTGACAAAGGGGATGACTATACGCTTTTTGGCATTCACCTTGAGGCCATGGCTGTGGCACAAGTCGTGTGTTTGCAAGAGGCCCTTTTGGAGGATGCGTGTGTTAGCTGGAGTGTTGATTATGGCATCTGGTTTGCAGTCATCTGCGACTTGCTCAGCCACAGTACTTCCACGCTGGCCTGTACCTCTGATAAATGTATAATGAACATGACAGATCCCAGGGCTGAGCCTTGTGGGACACCACTTGTAACTGGTTTGAGGCTGACATGGCTCCAGCAATTCTAACCATGTGTGTTCTGCCCTTGAGCCACTGTGCAATATCCGCAGTGACATAGGGGTGAATATGTACACTGGTGAGCTTCCCTAGAATGCACAAGTGGGGTATTGTATCAAAGGCTTATGCAAGGTCCAGGTAGGCTGTGTAGACCTCCTTCCCCTTGACAGTGGCCTTGGCGACTGTTTCAAAGAAATCAAACAGGTTTGAGAGGCAGGATCTGCCATTAACAAAGCCAAATTGTGTATGGTGACATGTCTGTAGGTCCCCAATATCTATATATGTGAGGTTCATGATGATCCTTGCCATAGCTTTGCAGACCAAGCTATTCAGACATATGGGGCGAATACTGTCCAGGATCCGTTAAGGCACCACCTGAATGTAGAGGGACCACTGTTGCTGTATGCCACTCTTTGGCCACATATCGTGTAGTAAGGCTGGGATTGAACAGTAGTGTTATGTCTGGGTGTAGCTCTTCTTGTGGTTCATGTAGGACACAGCCTGGGACACTGTCTGGTCCCATTGATGCAGTGTTTCTTGCTTTGGAGAGGGCAGCTCTTACCTGAGCATCTGGGATGTCAGGGGGGGCAGCACTCTGCTGGGAGACATATTTGCCCTTTTGGTGTGGTGGGGGGGGAGAAGGTAGCAGTGAACCTGTCCACTAGGATGATGGCAATGTCTGTGTGTTTGGTATTTCGTGTGACATCTTGGACTACCTCTGAGCATATCTGGGTATTACCACCCAGGTTCCTCTGAGCATATCTGGGTATTACCACCCAGGTTCCTAACATAACTACAGAAAGCCTTGTGATTATCCTCAGTGTCTTGTGGAATCTTCTCTCAAAGATGGCCTTAGACAATCTTATGAGTGCCTGTAGTTGTCTTCTAATACTCATCAGTGATGCCTTCACATTTTGGGAGTTTGTTGTATCATGTAGTGGCTTCATCCTTCTATTGTATAGTTAGTTTATGGCTGGTGTCCAGCACACAGGACGTCTGCCTTTGGAGGATTGGGTCTTGCTTTCATATGTGATTGCATGATCCATGCATTCCTGAATGTGTCCATAGAATGCCTTTATACAGGTATCTGCAGTCTGGTCCATATTTTCAACAGGCCTGGGGGCTTTGAAGGTTTCCACATCATTTATGAGGGGTGTGAACATGCTTGACATGAGCTGTTGACTGACGCACCGCCATCCAGACTGAGCAAGGTGAGGGTCACATTTAGCTACCTGTAGGGTGATAGAATGTGCCACATAACACAGGCACACAGGTCACTCCACAGCAAGTACAAGTATGAGGCAGTCATTGTCCATGCTGGTGTGAACAACCTGAGACGTACCTCCCTGGACCACATGGAAAGAGACACAGAGGAGCTCTTACAGCACCCTCTCAAACTCAGGACTCCCACACAGCCTTCATGCTCACACAGGAGAGTATAGATTTCTCTGCAAACACCATCATACTGGGTGACGTCAGCTACCCAAACACAGACTGTGAACATTACTCAAGCCACAATACCCAAGCTTTAGGGTTCCCATAGTTAAGACACTCTTTAGCTACGGAACAGGTAGTCAACTTTCCCACAAGAGGGGCAGATATACTAGACCTGATCATCACAAACATGAGAACAAAATGCTCACCACTTGAAGTATATCCCTCATTGTTGCAATCGAACCATATACTAATCACACTGGAGTACTGGATCCCCCACATATGCAAACCTCACACACATTGATGTGTGTGTGGGAAATGCCCCTATTAGCAACTGTGACAGTACACTACAGGATGCAGATTCCCCTTTTGAAACACTGATGATGGCAGGACTCTATAACTATATTACCTGAATTAAAGTTCTCCAGTAATTCGTATAGCGCGCTCTGCTAATGAGTCTTTCTCCGGTGTCATAACATAGTTAGGTAGGGGTTTGAATCCTACAAAGGGAATGTATGTGTGTTAGTATGAGTGGGGTTTGTGTGTGTGCATAATGCTGCGAGGGAAAAGTGCCTTTTGCCAACTGGGAGAACACACTACAGGGTGCACATCCCTCTTCCTAAACACAGATGATGTCAGCACCCTCTAAGTACAGCATTAGAAAGGATTTCTACCACTAATGCAAATAGCACACTCTGCTAATGTGTCTGCCTCTAGTGTCATAACACAGTTAGGTAGGGGTTTGAATCTTGCAAATGGAAAGTATGTGTTTTACTGTGGGTGGGGTTAGTGTGTGTGCACAATGGTGGGGGTGGGATGTGGCTTTTGACAAATGGGGCTATGCACTGCAGGGTGCACATTTCCCTTAAACAGTGATGTTGACAGCACCCTATACAAACAAAACAACAAAAGAGAAGGTGTTGGTACCAATAGCATATGTAAGGTAACACTTCAAGTAATGTCCACAAAACGATGTAGGATAAACGAACAATCCTTTTACTCTATACACACAACATGACAACAGACAACTGCCAGTACTCAGTATAGTGCTACATGCTACTGTAACAAGCACATGTACCAGAATATACCTAGATAGTGTTTTGAAGCCTGAATGTGGCAAGTGTGTGGATGTGGGATGTTTCTGTGTGTGCATTTCCATATGGAAAACATGCTTGATGTGGCAATCAGGGTACCACAGTACCTGATGCACATTACACTTTTAAACTAATGAGGTTGCCTGCACCCTGTGAGTACAGGTAGAGAGGAGGAAATCAGTAGTAATCCACATAGTGCACTTTTCAAATGTGTACCTGTCATGTATCGACAGCTACTCATGTAGGGTAATAAATAATGGGAATGGCAGGTGAGCATGTGTGGGGGGTAGCAAGGTGTGTGTAAATGCATGTGTGACAGAACAGAAACATATAGCTGAATCTACATAACAGCACATGATGCGCATTCCCATAGTCAATGGTAGCATGTGATGGTGTGCAGCTGGTACACTTTGGTAAGTAGTATGGGTGCAGATAACAATTCAGGACATTCATACAGTTACTGCAGCAGGACTGCTGGGATATACACACAATCATAGTGGAATAGTGAACAGTTACCAACATGTTACTACTTATACACATCTATGTAGTCACCCTGTGCATCAGCAACGTGTTTACCTTTTCCTGCACCAATGTTGTAGTATGCAGGAGGTGGCACAGTGTCATCATATGCTCAGGGTGTGGGTTAGGTATGCCCAAGCCAGCCACTGGTAACACCAATTGACATGTGTGTGTATGTGTGTTTGTGAGGGGCAGCAATACAGGGTGGACTGGTGTTGGTGCATTGTGTGTGTGTATGTGTTTGCCCTAGGTGTTAAATTTCTGCATGAGTGTAAGCACGCACACAGTCCCACATAATGGTTGCCATGTACAGGGTTTTGTGGACAGCCACAGACTGCACCTGTCAGGTCATCCAGATCAGTGTCTGTGGGCACGGACACGGTACCTGTGCCTGGCAGGGGTGCTACGGACCGTATCCGGTACTAACCCAGACTGGGTACTGTCATCGGAAGCAGGGGTGTGTTGACTGGACACAGTTCCCTGTTGGGACTGTCCAGAGCCACGTGCACTTGGTCTCCTGGGGCGTCCTGATGACAGCACAGACCCAGCATTGCTGGGACTGGTGCTGGCACTTGAGGTGCGTGAGTGGGCCTGTTGTCGTCCGCGGCCACTGCCAGCTGGTGCTGGCATACGGCCACGTCGACGTCGCAAACGCACACCATCGCCCTGGCCCATGGACATCTGGTTGTGGAGCAGCTCTTGTATGTCCCCACAACGTCTGTCAACGACATCTGTGAGGTTACGGATAGCATTCGCAACGTCACGCATGCCTTCTGTCATGGCTGTGCGACATGCTCTCAGCTCCCTCAGACCCTGTCTGGTGTACCTTTCCATACGTGCCTGTGCCTGCATAACAGTCCGAAACATAGTGGAGGTTGACATACCTCCTTGGGCACGTCGGCCAGAGGCAGTACGCCACGGATGCCCCACGAGAACCCATGGGCGACTGTCTGCGTGGTACCATTGGAGGACCCTGCTCATGGCTGCTTTGTGGGGATGCATGTACCACAGGTACCACATTACCCTGATCTATGCCCACTGCATACTGTCCAGCACCTAGGGACAATGGTGACAAAGGATGTAACGGCAGGATGACTGTGCGCATTGAAGGGGTTGACAGCTGTGTACTGTCAATTGGCTGACCAATGGCGGACCCAGACACACCTTCCTGCACCATTATAGACATTTCATCATCATCAGTACCTGGCGCACAAGATTCAGGTTCCCTGCTGCAGGTCACCAGAGCAGCACCAGAACCTACGGGAGGAAAATAGGGAACACAGATTACAGTCTCAACACATATTTGACAGAGATACACTTCAATACTAATGCACACATTCAGAAATGGACACATGCACTCATGGACACACACACACATGCACACATGGGCACAGGCACACTTGCACACATGCACACCCCACAGTAAACACTCACATCAGTACTGAGTTACACTACTCTTACTATTGTTAAACTGTGTATTGCAGGTATTATTAAACACACTCACCAGCATGTATACTACAGAGTTACACTACTCTTACTAGTATTATAAATTGTTTTGCAGGTAATGTTAAACACACTCACCAGCATGTATGGCCTGCCTCGTTGTTAGATGGGAGGGACCTGGAAATATGAAGGAAGTAATGTCAGTGGGCACAAGTGTTCCATTTGTTTTGCATATGATACAGTACAGTAGTACACTAGTTCCCTTATAAACATCAGCTGCTCATAATGTCTGTATCACACATGCACAATTACATATCATGATGACAGATACATACCACATGCACACCTTATGCGTGCATGAAGTAACAGTGTACAGAACAGTCATATGTACATACAAGGAGTTAACTCTAATCTCACCCTTACCTCTCTTCAAACAACAAATCAAACTGTACTTCCAAAACCACTGGCTTTGTTCTTGTAGTACTCCAGGCTAACGTCCCTCTCCCCACCCTCTCTTTACCTTTAACCCCACATTGCGCGTAAAAACTAGCTTCTACCCTGTTTCTTTTCCCTTGCTGTCCTTCTATACTCTGACCTACTTCTCCCATCCCTCCCACCTCCTCTTGACTGTCTTCCTTCTTTTCCTCACTTCCCTTTTTGACTCCTGCCTCTTCCCTATTATTTTATCTTTCATACTCCTACTTCTCTACCCTTCTGAGCTTTAACTATTATCTATATGGCTTTTGCCTTATTGCATTACCGTTATGTTTTAGGTAGAATCGCTTTGAAACCGACAGTACATTGTGTATGACTTTACACTGAGTTCCTTAAATGTATGTTGATTTAATTAACAAGCTGAGTTATATTTCTATTATTTTGGATGCCTGTATTAACAACTTGTCTGTCTGCCTTTATTATGTTATGTGTGGAGCTTTTCTCCCCAGGCCTCTACTGAAAATGGACATATATCCAGCTAGACTAGCTCGGTCAACAAATGTAAAACTAATAACAATAAATAAATATGGCATCTTACCTGCACGCTCGGTGTCTTGCTGATGTGTGAATCCAACCTCCACCATGATGCACGACTGATGCTGTTGTTGTTCTGGGGCTGGATCCACAACACTTAGCAGTAGCCCCTCCTGTCTGGTGAGGGGGGGATGTGTGGCCACCCCCCCCCCACCTGTGGCAACCTGTTGCCTGCGGATATCTGCAGCACGCTGGCGGACATTTCTAATCAAATCACTGCAGTGATGTCTCACCTGCTCATATGTCCTATCATGCATGCCAACATCCTTTATCCTGCTAACAAGATTTTGCCACAGTGCAGACCTCTTCTGCTGATTCTGGGTGGTGCGTGAAAACAGGATGGCATAGTCACGCACCAGGCTCTGGTGGATCACTTCATCCTCTGCAGCAGAGTAGGCGGGGTTCCTTTTTGGAGCCATATTCCCCTGGAAAAGTACAGAAACAGGTTATCAGCATAGTATCTCAGCAATACATGGTACACATTCTATACAGGGAGTATTAAATTGTACTTATTACTGCTTGGTTGTAACTTGATTAAAGTGTAGCTATCATTCTAAGTCATTTGGATTAAGCACTTGGTCTTCAGACCAGTTGTTTTACATTAGGGAGGTTTGTGGCAAGCACTGTGGTGGCAGGACACACAGCTTTCATCCTTCGTATAGTTGGGAACTGCTGATTGAGAGCCCAGTGTCCAAGTGTATTAGTTCTGGTATAGGCAGTTGGCCTTCAGGCCAGTTATTTAACATTAACAAGGTTTGTGGTCTGCACTCTTGTGTGAGAAAAGGCTGTACTCTGCCATTCATAGCTGGGAACTTCTGGTTTCAGGTTTATAGTGCCTGCATATCTGAGCTGTATCTTACTGACATTGGTACACCTTGTTTGCTGTCGCAAACACTACATCCAAGCCTCCTGAATCTAGCTTTGTTTATATGCTTGTTATTTGTTAGCTTGTTATTTCACTGGTACGCTACTTCCACATAATACACAGCTTCTCAGCACTTCTGTGACTCACTACTGATATCTGCATTGCTTACTGTACGTATTTCCTTGTTACACATGACAGCAAGTGACTGCTTGTCATTGTTGCATTTACTTAATTGTAACACATTGCACTTAAGTTACCTGGCACTTGCTCACTGAAGCTATTATATCAGTCAGCAGCAGTAAGTAATATCAGTACACCCTCACTCCCCACTGGACCTTGTTTTCAATTATTACGGAATTCACAATAGTATTCTAGCATGTCCAAAGTTCAGTTGTCAGTCCAGCTGTGAGTGTGGTAATCCAGAGGCAATGTTATAACAGCTGCATGTACACAGACAACCCCCTCCTCCTAACAACAAATTCAAACACATGTTAGTGATGCAACCATATACCAAACTGGAGGCTAGGCTCTCTCTACTCAATACTGCCATAACCAGTCAGGTGGAGAAGGAAACCACACTCACTACACTTCCAGTCTCACATAGACCTACCACGACAGCAAACTAACACATAATCACACAAAAACATACTCGTAGGCTCAGACTACAGATCTGCCTACGCAGCAGAGACCTCCAAAGCGGACACCCAAGCAACCACTACCACAGAAACAAACACGTGCAACACATATCTCACAAAGCCAATGTGCTGAACACTCACAGCCCTTAACAGTAAACAACACACCTCATACACCTGTACTAGGTGCCTCTATCATCAGGCACACTGACATCACGTTCACCAGGCTTAACGAGGAGAGGGTCACAGTGCGCAGCCTGTCGGGCACTACGACCCGCCACATAACACAAACACTCAAGTAACTCCAAGGCAAGTACAGGTGTGACTCACTCGATGTCCATGCTGGTGTGAATGACCTGACACATACCTCCCTGGACTACATGACATGAGACAGAAAGGAGCTCTCTGAGCATGTAGCCCAAGACAGTATGACCCTGACCTTGAGTAGCATCTTACCCTCACCAAGAATGATGCCACAATATCAAGGCAAGATGATCCCTTCCAACAACTGACTGAAGTACTGGTGTCATTCACAGGTGAGCCAATACCTGTCATCTTGGGGTGATATGCTGTACAAGCCACAATGCTTTGCTAGGGACAGCTTGCACCTGTCACCCCTGGCCTTTTGGATTTTGGCAGAGGCTCTTGCTACACCCATAGTGCCTTTATTAGGCAAGGCTCATAAGGCAAACCCACATCCATTCGTATCACAAAGGATGAGGAACTAAGAGTGATGCTACTCAACACCAGAAGTCTAGACCTCAGGATACACGCACTCAAAACTCTACTTAGCATTATGGACATCGATATCTGTGCAGTAACAGAAACCTGTGTCAGGTTTCCCAGGAGCACACCAGCACTAACAAGTTATACCTGTTACCATTCTTGTCGGCCCCAACACTTGGACCAGACAACAGAGGAGGGGGAGTATCAATATTCATCGCAGATTCCCACACCTCCACATTGGTGGCAAAGTACCACATAGGTGTTAAGCCATTGAGTACAGAAGACGTAATTGGGGACCTGGGGAACAAACTTGATAGCAATCTGTCATTTGTCAACCACATGGCCAACGTGGATTGAAAGACATGTTATATAGCCCAGCTAATCATGAAGGGATTCACATGTACGTCAGGGGAGGTCATTGTGCCTCTTTACTCATCCATCATCAGGCCTATAATTGAGTACAATGCACCTTTTGGGATGTACCTAACCATGTCACTGTTAGACAGAGGCACAGTAAACTAACCTCGAAAATGGGCATAGCAGCATAAATTTTAATTGGGTGGCGAAAGACAAACACATTCTACTAGGCTTATCAATGCCCTAGGGCAAATAGCCTAGTATGAACCTATGAACCTATGTGTACTGCTATAGTACTTCTGCCATATGTTGCATGTGTGTGTGTTGTGGGGGATGCACAGGTAATGGCCAGATATTTCTGCACAGGCAACACGTCTGAAACACTCTGGGTGTTCATCCCTACATACTGTATGTGTGTTGCCATCCAACCCTGTGATGTGGACACACATTACTCAGCCTGGATATACATATCCCAACAACACCACAAGCACAGTACACTACCTTGCTATGTATGCATGTAATTACACAGTTATTCACTAGTTAGGACTGTGATGCTATCCATGCAGCCCACTGGGCCAGTGGAAGCCACAACACACACTGCTAGCCCCTTTGCAAAAGCTTACCACAGACATCCCACATAGTGCATGTACTGTGCACACATATCTAACCCAGACCGTATGCACACCACTTATTTATCCTGTCCAGTGGACTACAGATACAGGCACATTGTATAACAATAGCAGGAGGCTACTGCAGCACAGGGCAGATTCACATGAAGGCAAGGCATCTGTGGTCAGCAGTGTTAAGATGCTTCACATTCACCAAATGCACAGATATTGGCAACATTGTTGCAGACAGTTTAGGTGCAGGTACCCCCCCCCCATTCTCCTACACAAGTGGAATTAGTTATCACAGATGACTGTAACCTCCCTATCCTCTCACATGTCCAGGTGAGGGCCACGCTCAACATTGCAGAACACATAGCATCACTGTTACAAAATGGTATTCCTGGATGTGTACTACGTTCACCCCTGGAGGACATAGCACCACATTACAGACTGATATTAATCCCTGGCCATACTACAGGATAAGTACCTGAACAGTGCCATACATACACAGTGGTCCCACACCAATGAGGAGGAACCTCTACTGACCCTGGGAACTACTGCATCATATGCACAACTGGCCTTGTGTTCTATGCTACGGAAGTTTTAAGTATGGGCAACATGTACAGCAATATTACATATGTATGTATTTCAGGACTATGTACACACAACCTATCTCATGGACATACCTATAGATAGTGAACTATGATACATTTGGAGGTGTCACAGTAAACACAGTATTAACCTGCTACTTTGCATTACCTGTGTTTGTGGCAGCTGTTGCTGTGTCAGTGGTGCTGCTTGCTGCTGCTGCTGGTTTTGCTGCTGGCTGTCTTTATATTTTATTTATTTCTCTCTCTGTCTCTCTCTCTCTTTCTCAATAGGTTTTGCGCAATGAATGTATTGCATGTGTGGAGTGTGGGTACTGGATGCTTTTGTAGGTATCTGCATAGGTCCATGTGATGGCCTCTGCACCAATTGTAAGGCAGCATTTGCTAATTGCATGCAGCCAGTTGTGTACTGATTGCATGTCTCACTGATTTCAGGACAGTGCTATAAAAGGGTATGTGAGATAGGCGTTGTCCTTTCAGATTGTAAGGGCGTGGACCATGCTGGTATGCTGTTGACAGTGTTCTGTGAGTGTGAAGGTTAGTACGTCTCATGCTTCATGCTGTGTTGTAAATTCAGGTTGCTGCATTTCTCTCGCCTGTTCCCTGTAGGGAGTGTGTATGCATACTGACACCTATGGCTATATTTCATATGTATTGCTATATATATATATATATATATATATATATATATATATATATGTGTACATATACATACTTTCATATATGTACATTAGCTGACATTATTGGGTACAAGCTAACAATTTGCAGGGCTGTTTCTGTTAACACTACACTAGTATGGGAATCCAGTAATTGGGACAGTAAAAGTCTGCCTGACATGCTTTGGGTAGTACACATACTATATTGCCTTTCTCTTCATTCCTACTATTACATGTTCCACTTATTTAGCACTATATTCCTGTATGAGAGTCATGGCTTACTGGTAGGTCATACAGGCTACTGTTACAATGATCTTGTGGTAGGGCCTACTAGTATGCTTATATTTTGCTTTCAAATCGAGTAGAGGGCCTATCAATCAAAGTGCTGGAGGCACCTTTAAGCAGTTAAAGGGGTTAGTAGGTCTCACAGGAGTCAGGCTGTGTTGCAGATTCTGGCTGCTGCATTTATCTTCACTGTTTCCTGTAGTGAGTGTGTATGGATACTGACACCTACCACTATATTTCATATGTATTAATATACACACACACATATATATATATATATATATATATATATGTATGTATGTGTACATATACATACTTTCATATATGTACATTATTATGTACAAGCTAACAATTAGCAGGGCTGTTACTGTTAACACTAAACTAGTATGGGAATACAGTCATTCGGGCATTACAAATCTACCTGACATGCTTTGGGTAGTACACATCCTATATTACCTTTATATTGATTCCTACTATTACATGTTATATTTATTTCAGCACTATGTTCTTGTATGAGAGTCATGGCTTAGTGGTAGGTCATACAGACTAATGTTACCAAGGTCCTGGGTTTGAGACTGACAGTAGGAATTTTTTTTCTTTCACACTTAGTATAGGACCTGTCAATCAAAGTGCTGAAGGCACATTTACGCAGTTAAAAGGGTTATTAAGTCTCACAGGAGTCAGGCTGTGTTGTAGACTGTGGTTGCTGCATTTATTTTCACTGTTTCCTGTAGTGAGCGTGTGTGAATACTGACACCTACCACGATATTTCACATGTATTAATATATTTTTATATATATATATATATATATATATATATATATATATATATATATATATATATATATATATGTGTGTACATATAATACTTTCATATATGAACATTACTTTACATTATTATGTACAAGCTAACAATTAGCAGGGCTGTTTCCGTGAACGCTAAACTAGTATGGGAATCCAGTAATTCAGGCATTAAAATCTACCTGACATGCTTTGGGTAGTACACATCCTATATTGCCTTTATATTGATTCCTACTATTACATGTTATATTTATTTTAGCACTATGTTCTTGTATGAGAGTCATGGCTTAGTGGTAAGGTCATACAGACTAGTGTTACCAAGGTCCTGGGTTCGAGACTGACAGTGGGAATTTATTTTTCTTTCGAAATGAGTACAGGACCTGTCAATCAAAAGTGCCAAAGGCACTTTTAGGCATTTAAAACCAGGTCTGCACTCGTTTGCGCGGAGCTCACGCATGCACACTGGCGGTGAGCTCCGCGCACACTAGCGCACACCCGTGCTATTTTCTTTGAAAGAAAAGAAAAAGGGGTGACAGGAAAGTAGTGAAAAAGGGGTCACAAAGAGGGTAAGACAGTAGGGAAACAAGCCTGGTATTTGCAGGAAGGATGCAGGTGAGGCCCATAGCTGCCCATGTCTTTTTCAGCAACAGCTGTGCATTTGTATGCAATTTGGTGTGACATTTTGAACCTTCCACCCCTGGGAGAGGTGTCAGGACAACATTAATACCTGTTGTACAGCCAATTGTAATTAATTTTCGATGTCCAGCGGACATGTGTGCAACATGGACAGCTATGTATGGGGCGTAATTTTTTTGTGGGTACAGAGTGCCCTTTTTTTTGTTTTTTTATCAGGTGAGAGTGGTATGTCAGGTGAGGTAGCCGGTATAGCTGGGGAGGTAGGTTGGGTAGGTTAACAGACAAGACAGACAAGACGCATACAGGGGCGGTGTATGACACGTGGGGTGGTTACACAATTGACGGGGACAGAGGTTGGGATATCCAAGACACGTGAGCCCACAAATGGCAACAGTGGAACTGATATCCCCACCCATAGGCAGTTGCCACTGTTCCTTCACAGCCCAGGACGGGGCTGTGCTGGGGGCTGTGCAGGCGGGACAACGGGCAAGCCCGTAAGCTGCGCCACCTGGGCCTCAAGCTGGCGTAGGGGCCCAAGAACAGAGTCTTGGATCTCCCTTCGCACCACAGACCGGACACCTTGGAGGGTGAGTGGAAGTGCTCCTCCGGCCACGCTTGCAGAGGGGGGACGGGCCCCATCCCCTGTAGCGCTTCCACCCGAAGGTGGCACAGGGCCACCGGAGGAGGGTCCGGCCTGGGCACTAGTGCCAGGTGCACTCGCCAGCTGAGGTGGGAGAGGTGGGTCCACTGGGACCTGCCTTCCCAAGTGTTCTAGGTTTGTGTGTATGTTATGTTAGTTTGGGTTAGTGGCATATTATTCCATTCAAATTAGTTGTAACAGCATGCATTGGTATTCCCATTAAACAAACACCCAGATATTAACACCATTGAACAACGGGCATATCAATATCACATGCATTATTTGAACAGAAATACACAATCGAACAACATGCAGGGTTGATTAATGGCAACAGGCCATCAGGTTTGCAGGTATGACCAGGGCACATGCAACAACAGACATGCATATATTTTTGAAACAGGACAAATGTCCATGGTTAATGAAATGTTCACATACCAATATTTAGTGTTTTTTTTAATTTGCAATTATAGGGTGGGGTGGAGAAAGAAAATGATGACACATTCATATATTATACATTGATATACATTTGTAATAGAAACACAATTAACTTGTGGGTGATACTTTCCAAATGATTTTTACTTGACTGTCATGCTAGACCTGTTACAGATACATCACTATCTTAGTTATTTTGAATTTGATCAGATACATCATCCTGCTACACTTTGATGACAGGGCAGGGGACAACTATGGATGTTTAGTATGTCAGACAATCATTCATTCTATCTGCAAATTGTTGACTGTGATCACCATATACAGATTTTGGCCTGAACATTCAAGAGTCAGACACACTGAAATCAGTTTGGGATGTTAAGTTCTAATTCCCACATGCATTTAGTTCTGTAGAACCACACTGAAGCTTATATATTCAAGTGTTATTACTACGTTATTCATTGATACATGACCCTTTCTGTCACTCTCACACATCCTGCAATTTCACAGTTCAGGTTGGTACTTCTAGGCTTTGTTCACATATTAGACTTGTGGGGATTCCAACACTTTCCAGCAGCCTCACTTCTGTCATGATTCAGCATTTCAACAGGGGATATATCTCACATGTGATTACCTAAGATTCTGAAGCTGTACTCTTGAGACTACTGCAGGTTATACTACATTTAATTAATGGTGGGACATCTATTACAGCACTATTTATTTCTATCACTTATATTTCCAGTTTCACTTGCATACTGATGAACTTGTTGCAGCCATACCTGCAGACTTTTACTTGCTGCTTGCACATTCTATTACTTTTAAGCAATACACTGCAGTGTTCTGTTACATGCTACACTATAATATTTATTTACAAGTACTAGGTGGGGTTACTAACCTGCATGGCGGCGCAGCCGCAACAGCCTGCGGTCATGTGTCTGTCGATTCGCAGAGCGGACACCTGCAGCTGTAATACAAAACAAGTAATATTGGGATACACATCTCCATGGTATCAGCTAGTTGGATTCCTTACATACATAAGTAAAATGTAACTTACTCAGTAGTGGGGCGTTGGGCATATCCCGGGCCTAAAGATCCATTGGGTCAACTGGTCTTGCTTACGTCGCTTCAGGTCCGCATGGTGGTGACGAACCTGCTCACCAGTGCCTGGAATCCCAGTAGCACTAGTAAGATCATGAGCCAACTGGTCCCATGCCTCTGCCCTGTACGCTCCCCATGAGACCTGGCCCTGCATGAGTTGGGCCTCATGATGGTGAACTAGGAGCCAGACCATGTATCTGGACTCCTCAACGCCCCACCGCTGTGCTCGAAAGCAACGTCCCTCCCCTACTCCACTCATTCTGCCTGCAGGTCTATTCTACAATCATTTATGCTGTGTATTCCCGCCTATGGGGCTTATATATGCCGATTTTCCCACACATTTCTATGATTGGCCGGTTTAGAATTGTATCTACTTCACAGTAACTGCTTTATCATGCTCTATTTTGGCTTACATCCTATATATGTGCTATTTCTGCATTTCTAAATACTGCTGTCATGGCTTAGTTGTTTAGTACCTTGACTCTAGTGCATGGTATCCTGGGTTCGAATCTGACCACTGAATTTTAAATTTTATGCCTGTCTAGGAATGACTTCAGGACCTGTCAATCAAACATGCCAAAAGCACTTTTAAGCACTTAAAACCAGGTCTGCGCTCGTTTGTGCGGAGCTCACGCATGCGCACCGCCGGTTAGCTTGTGGGCACGTCGCGCAAACGGTGTGCGCTGGGTTACACCTTAATTGGCTAGTAACACACATGTTAAACTAAGCACAGCTAGTTGCACACAGTTTGAGCCTGTTAAACCAGTCCTTAGCTATGGGCAAGCAGTTTGCAGTTTGTGAAACACTACTTAGCTACGGGCACTCTGTCTCACTGCAGTTTAGCTATCAGTACATTTCTAAATATTTTTATTATTGTATTACTTTAAAACATATGCTCCATTTCATTCCATTTTACAAAAGGAAATACTTTTATATTTGTACAATACTGTCAGGGGCCTTTTTAGTGCTTATTTACAAAAAAAAAAAAAGGTTGTTGTGTGGGCACAAACCTTGCCTGCCTGCTCTCAAGCCGACAACTCTACCGCTATGCTATTACTTCTTGGCTTACTTTGCATATTTAGTTCTTATATCCTTTTCCACTGATTGCTAACTGCAGCTGCGCTAGTAGCACACCCGCGCACACAGTAGCAAACATTTACGGGGTTTAAAAAAAATAAAAGTTTTTATTTTCATTTTATAACATCTGTTCACTCTTTACATTGCTGGTCTGTGGGGGCATGTGTTGTGTAGTGTGTTTATTCACATTTCCATGGCCTTTCTCGTGGCTGTTTACTTTCAGCCATTATAGACGTCCGGGGGCATGTCCGCTTGCAGGGCTTAGCCAACGGACACGCCCCCTTCTGTCTTACACGGACCGTGTAAGAGTTACAGTGTGATTCAGCATGCCTCATGCACCTCATGCATATGCATGACATGCTGACATCACACCGTTTAACTGCAGCCTCCGTGTAAGAGTTATAACTCTTACACGGAGGCTTCCTGAATCTGGCCCAATGTGTTAATTATTTTTCAAGGAAACCCTGCTATTATTCTGACTTTTATGGAATATTTAAATAGTACAACACAATTCTTGTCCTTCACCCATACCTTAGGAACTGATAATATAGCGTATTTGGATGTCGACCTCTACAAAGACAGGAGGAGTAAGGCTTTTAAAGCCAGAATTCATAGAAAACATACCCAACTCCAACTCATTTCTCCATTTCACCAGCTGTTACCCCTATTAGCAAAAGAGATCCTTCATCAAAGACCAACTAGTCATAGCGGCCCGTATGGTCTGACGACGATTTCAGAACAAAATGCCAAACATTATGCAATATGTTTTTGAAACAAGGGTACCCCCTATCATTATTAGGAGAACTGATAGGGGAGGTGCAATATAAGAGGAATAGTGGAATTTTTAATCCTATTCTATCAAGAGACCTTGATACTAGTACCAATAACTTGCCTAATAGGGAACGAAATCAACCAGATACTCTAGACCCATTTAAAATAACTTTTACTACTACTTTCAGTATAGATGCTTATGAGATACGCCAAATTTTGTACAAGAAATGGAGTTTGTTAACCTCAGATGAACAGGTCTATATTACACATCTGAAAGCTTAAATATTCGAATTGCTAAAGATTGACCTTTAGCGATCGAACATTCAAATGTTCAAATATGCAACAAAATAAAATTAAAAAAAAAAAGAAAGAAAAAGTAAAGGGTTTAAGCAGGGGGGCAAGCCCTCCTGCACCCCCCACTACTTAAATATACCAACTCCGAGATCGCACTTCAGTGCGATACAGTGCGGAAATGGGAAATTTCCCATTCCCTACACTGTAGCACGATCTTGGAGTCTGACTTTACATTTTTTTTTTTAAATTTCTATTCATATTCGAACATTTAAATGTTTGATCGCTAAAGGTCGATCTTTAGCGATTCGAACATTTAAGCATTCGGATATGTAATGTAGACCCAGATGAACACCTGGGTGGTATGGTTGGAATTAAGCCCATTAGTGTTTATAAAAAAGGATTACATTTTAAAACTTTATTGGAAAGAAATAGAATCCCACAAGTGAGGGCACCAGGCATGTACAAATGCGAAAGCAGCAATTATTGCAGGTACATGGATGATGGCAACTCCTTCACCATCAGGAACAAAAGATACAGAATTAATAAAAGATTCAACTGTGGTACTAAGGGTGTTGTTTATTTGGCAAGCTGCAAATTATGCTTGTGTTTTTATATAGCCAAGACCGATCGTCATTTTAGAGACAGAGTCTATGAGCATTTATATAGCATCAGAAAATCCAAATTTGAAAACGCACTGGCTAAGCACATTTATGAGAACCCACAACATAGTTTCACTTTTACGATCATCGACAAAGTGGAACGTGACCTCAGGGGGGGGGGGGCATTCTTTGAAATAAGAATTGTGTGAGTTACTATGGCAGATAAAAGTGAATGCCTACAACCCTCCAGGTCTTAATGACCTATGCTCATTAGCCTGTGTCCTAAAATTAAGGAACTTGCAAAGATGAAATATGTAGGGGTCTGATCAGCATTATCATCAGCTTATTTGTTCATTAATTTATTTACTTATTTAATATATTTAACACAAACAATGCATTCTTCCACATTGCATGATTATATTCTATCTTTTTTCATAAACATACGCTCCAATATATTGTACTAATCTTAATAAAAGGCTTTTATCAACATTTTATAGGACTGTTTTTAAAAAGTTTTAAAATATTTTCAAACACATCTTTTGCTCTTTTATTAGTATAAAGTTTGCCCTTTAGAACAATTTTTACAGGTTATTCATTAACTTATATTATTTCATGGTATGACATTAATATTTGCTATTTTTTATTCACAGTTTTTACTGTTTCAGATTAAATTTTTATGTGTAATGAACTGTATTCATTTATATGATCATCAAACTTCCTTTAAGATGAACTGCACCTTTAAGCTTTTAATTAATTCATTAAGGCGGCCATGTGATTATTTCAAATATTTAAATATGGCAACCTTTGTTTGTTTGATTAGTCTGAAGAAGTCTTGCTCATTGAAGCAAGACAAAAGCACTAACTTTTATCGTTTTTTTGTCTTGGAATAAACCTGGTATTTTGTTGGAACTATGGAAAATGCATGTCTGATAGTTTGTAGTGAGGATCTAGGTGCAGAAAGAGATGGAGTTCGTAGAGAATGGTTACACATGTTGTCAGAAGAGTTGTTTTCATGGCATTTGGCAGAAAGAAGGGCAAGGAATCCAAGGAGAATCTGCTTGAACCAACTGTTGCCAAGAAGGTGGTTTTAATTGGAAGCTATTTGGTCTTTAATTGTAAGACAGTGGTGTTCATACGACAGAAAACTGTTAAAGAATCTACAAACTGAAGAAAGGATTACATGAAGTTTAAAGGTGTTAACTTGTAGATACTACATGACTATGGGGAAAGCATACACAAAATGGGCCAAAAGTACACCTTTGCGAATAGTAGACCTGGCAATGGCAGAGAGAAGGGGTGAGACCTTAGGAATGAAAGCTGAGACACAGACTGAGCCAGAGACCTAGATATTTGAAGGAGGCAATGGTTTTAATGGTGTTAAGGTCAGATATTCAGAGTTCTTTTGGGGCAATTTGACAGTTTTTTGGGGGATTCTGAAAAGCACTGTATTTTTTTTTTTTTTTTTATGAAGAGTTAAGATGATGGTTGTAGTAACCAAAGCTGAAGTTTATGTAGGTCTTACTGGAGTTGGGAGTGAATTACAGAGTAAGAGGAGTTTTGACCTGTAAATGACAGTCTCAACAGCATGAAGAAATAAAAGAAGATGTGGGATATCATAAGGTAATTTGTTAACAAAGCCGGAGTAGAGAAGGGGTATAGAAGGGAGCCAAGTGAGAGCCCTTTACAAAGCTGGGCTGAGCCACAAAAGGCTACACTCATTTCAATTTGGAAATTCCTGAACCACGGTAAGAAATCATTGTTGATTCTGTCAGAGTATTTTAAAGGTTGTTAGCCCACCACAGTGGAATAGTGTACACTGAGGTGAATACACTAGTTCTTGAGATCACTAGCAAAACAAAAAGTATGCTAAGTGTTAAAAGGGACATGGTGTGTGTGTGAGTGTATTATGTTCCTTTTTTGGGCTGGGGGCTCCAGGACATTCTGCACACTTTACCTCAGGGGGCAGTGACTGCAGATTCAAAGCAGCCTCTTTGGGGGGGGGGGTCCTGTTTTACCTCAGGACAAACAAGTTCAGCTGCTCCCTACTATCAGGCTCTAGAAAGGAAAGAGAGGACTGATGCGAGTTTCAGGTCAGGGGTGAATATGCAGGGCTCTCATGCAGCCCAGGAATACCCAGTCTACTTTTCTGCCAGAATGAATGGACCAAAAGGGCAGAAGTAGGCATGCCACTGGGTAAGATCTCAAGGGGAAAACAAAAAAGTTGTAAAGTACAAACTTACACCCTGGAAGTGGACTCAGAAGATCCCAAGCAGTGATGGTAGGTGTGATTCTCCAAGTTCTTCAAGGGCAGTATTAAAGATAAAAAAATGACTGTAAAATGTGCAAGTTCACGAAGTAAATAGGAAGGTGTGTTTAAGGGTCTTTACAACTGTGTTGTGTGTCAGAGGACAAAAGACTTCAAGCATTTACAAACGAAAATGTTTACATATTGCAGTTGTAGTACATAATGAAAAACTTTCCCATCTCCACCATGGAGACTGAGATCCAAGCATTACTTGCCTTGGCAAGATTATTTTCATTAACAAAATATAACCCCAACACCATCTTATTTCTCTCTGTAAAATATTAAAAATGCATATGGAAACAATTTCTATACCATCTCATAAAAATAACTATCTCACATGCATAGCATGGTTTCTGACAACATCGTAGTACTGAAACTATTTTTCTAACCTTCCTAAATTTTACCATCAACAAACTCAAAACCCAGAGCCTTCATGCTACACCTATCCCTCCTAAACCTAACCAAAGCATTCAGCATGACACGCTACTCCCTTCTGCCCAAGAAAATAGCTAAAATGAACTTCAGCTCTAATACTCTAAAGTGGTTTCAAAGCTACCTATCCAACAGATCTCTAGCCATAACACATTACGACCTTAGTCCCGCTCCCATATCTCTCTCACAGGGATCTATACTTGGACCTGTTGCATTTAACATCTTAGTAAATATGTACACCTTTACTGAGAATACCACAATGGTTCAGTATGCAGAACACTAATTTGCTCTTCCAACTCCCTTACACAGCAATAAGTCACTTTAGAAACGTTCTCCAGATTAGAAAAGCAGCTAATAAATACACAACTTTTACTGAACCCTAAGAAAACACAGCTAGTCTTTTTTGAACCCCAAACTTCAAACAAACAAATCTCATCCATTACAATAACCTCACATAACACCAATTGAGTTAGCCACATACACAAAGCTTCTAGAAGTTGTTAGACAAACTACAGTTTGAAAAACAAAGACTGCATTATTTCAAAAAGCAGTAAAATATTTGGGAATACTTTCCAAGTCAAAACCCTACATAAGATCCACAACAAAACACTGCTACAACCCTATTACTACCCATCCTCCTCTGTGCATCATCTAGCCTAACATTCCGGTTCCTTATTACGCTGTCGCAGACGCAGGTTGTCAAATGAGTTTGTCTAACTGCAAAGCGCGAAAAGGCAAAATAGTGAAGTGGCTTTTCAGCAAATTCTTTCCCTGGGAAAGAATTTGTTTGGCCACTTTCGCTACTTTGCCATTTCGGCACTGTAGTGCGATCTCAGAGTTGGTATATTTAAGTAGGAGGAGTGTGGGGGGCAAAGCCCCCCACAGTAAGCAATGTTTTACTGTTTTTTTGTTCGGAACAGCGATTGTTTTCCATTGGAAAATAATCGTTCTGAAGTTTCGACGTTGTAAGCTTTCGCTTACATAGGGTCGATTATCTGTCGTTCGCTCTTCTGAGCATGAGATATGATAATATAGACCCTAACATTCCCACAACCCAGCCTCATGGGCTTGCAAAAAAAAAAAAAAAATCACACACTTTGCTGCTAATATCCCCATACAATGCACCACTGTATATGGCTCTACAAAAGATTAAATGGCAAGAGCTAAACACGAGTTGACTCTCCACCAACTAAGAAACACTACACATCTTATACAAGCCCTTCAAATATCTTTCCACTGTACTAAAAGTAACATATATAACCCTTCTCAAAATCTAAGATCTTGATCCCCAAACGAGCTAGAAGCTAGCAAATGTAAACCAACTGCATATTGACTCTCTCCTGCTCATGCCACGAAATTATGGAATTCTGTATCACCAGATCAAGTACTAGAATCTAACCACAATAAAATTATCTACAAAAATAGAATTCTATGCATCATCCAACTACATCTGTACTTGCGCAACTGCTCCTTTCAGATCTTACCAACTCCACTCGTGACTCGCAATTTACTTCATGCTCTACCTTCTTCATACATAAACACATCTGATCCATAACCAAGTCTTAACCCTTCCCACTTCCCCCTTTGCTTCTACTCCTGCCTTCTTCCTAAATATTTTTGAATCCATCTGCATTCCTCTGCAAACAGGCAACTACCCACAGCACTACCATGAAGACTACTGATCTCTTTCTAAACTTTAATATGTGCTCATGTCGTATGTAAGGTGTTGTATCGGTTTCTAAACTGCTATGTTCAGCAGTATACTGTGCATTTTATCACTGTTTTTGAAAAGCTTTACATCAAATACCTTGGAACTTTTGTCCTAGGCCACCACTAACAACTTGCTGTTAGTCAGACTATGTCGGTTAAGAAACAGAATGAATGACATGCACAGCATGATGCAGTCATTATAACTTACAAGAAACTACAAACATCATGGATAAAGACAAAGTACTACTGACACTTGTCTTCTGTACACATTTTTAATTAGTTACTTCACCTTTGCTGAAAATCCACAGCTGCTGCACTTGCCCAACATCCAAAGTACCTTCCTCTCAAAAGACATTTAAAAGAAAATAATGAAAGACTTCAAGCATTCATTATAATTCTCAGATGGGAACATTTTTTTGAACTTGATAAAAAAAACAATCGCTTACATCAGATTAAAAAAAAAATCTCCACTTACTCAATCAGTTTTCTTTCTTTATTCTGGCCACTTCCAAAATACTGCCTGATTTCTTTGCAAGTCTTTAACAAGTGCTTCTCAATCAGGTTACAGCACTTTACCTGCAGCAAGATAAAAGATTTAAAAAAACAATCAGGGATATGAATAGTGCGTATATTACAGCAGCAAACTACAGCTGTATGAGAATACGTAACAGCAGATGTCTGAATAACTATAATTTCTGCAGTACAACTCCTTAAACACAGAAATCAGCAAGCAGGTGGGATACTTGTCTTTCTGGTCAGATTTCCATCCAGAGATATTATGTCTCCAAAAGTGGAGATGGCCTCTTTCCTATATTATCAGGATGACGCTCCGTAAAAAAGGGGGAGCAGCCTATGACCTTTTGAAGGTGACTTTTTCCAGAAAAAAAAAATCAATAAATTTGGAAGCAACTAGGATGCAGTCATACTAAGCTCTCTTTTCAACCTCTGGAAAGACCTAGCCAACCCACATCGTGTCCTAGGATGATGCTGAAAGTCCAGAACTATTCACCTATCCTACTCTCTTTCTTCAAGAGCTGGGGAACTAATGGAACTAATCTTGCAAACATTATCCTATGACAAGAGGATAATGGCTGGGAGTCTAATATGCAATAATTATACTGTTACTTAAACATTTATGATGACTATACTGACAATTCAACATGTAAAGAAAACTAAAGCAGTTTGTTACTTTAGGTGTATAGCCCGACTCAAACTGTGGAGGAAATTACAAAACGTAATGAAAAAAATAAACTTGGTATTTTTACTCTGCTCCTAAACTGCACATCCAGTTTGTAATGTCTGTAGAAAGCGTGGAATTGTTTAAGGTAGCTGCTTCCAAAATACTGCCAGAATTCTTTGCTTGGTGATAGATTTCTAAAAGATGATACTATGGTGGCTACTGCTCTAATAAAATGAGCCCTCACTTTCCTATTGAAGTGTTCTGCAAATGTTATCATAAAAGGACTTGTGACTAGCTATATTATTTATTTTTTAAAAATATAAGATCTGTTAAATACTGGTACACTTTGCTTGGCTAGGATAACAGAACATTGAGCAGTCTTGCCTGAATGTCTTGGCCACCTTAGTAAATATTTTAATTGCCTAAGCATATTCAAAGCAGTGTCCTGCATCCTCTTCGTTTTGAGATCTAGTGCAGAAAAATGGGCAACTGAATTGCTTAACATGATAGATGCAAGACCACCTCTACTATAAAAGAGGAGATGATTCGGGGGCTGAACATGTTTTTTTGAAAAACTGTATATGGCTCTGTGCACAAGGCTTGCAGTTAATTCTTTTGGCAGAGGTAATGGCACAATAAACTGAAAAGTGAAATGCTTGTGAGGATACATAAATTGCATAAGGAAATGGTACATTCCTCCCTGAACTCCCTCAAAAAAGCAGTGATTTTCTATGTATCTGGTTTAAAATTGGGATAACAATCAAGGCACAAATGGCTACCATTATATATTTCAGGTTGCTGCAATCATATGTGTGTGTGTGTGTGTGTGTGTGTGTGTGTGTATGTGTATATATATATATATATATGTATATATTTGGCATGCCTACTCACTTCCCCCACAAAAAGACAGACCCCCCTCTGTCAGACTAGGACAAAAATAAAATCTTTCATATTTTCTGTCAGACATCTACAAATAGCATGCTTATTTATCCTTCCCTGAAAGACAGCCAACTGCATATGCATTTGATGTTCCATGGTGAGGAATGTGGAAAAAAAATTACAGTATTGTTTCTAAACTGTTACTTCTAGCAAGTATACCAAGCCAAATCTATGGAGATCCTCTGTGCATTCCTCTGAAGTTTGTGAGGAAAGTTAAATAATGATATCATCCCCAAACAAACACACAAGCTACAGCAACCTCATGTGTATACCTCTTATGTGAGATGGTTTTAGATTAGCTGGGGTTCAGGGCAGGGGTGATTACTAAGCCTGTATCAAAATCCACTCGTATAGCCTTGGTGCATGGGAGCACACAGGTCCTCAAGAAGCTCTGATGACTGCTTAAATTGGGAAAGTGACAGATGGACCAGTTACTTTCATCCAAACAACCCCATCAAACAGTTATACCAACTTAAACGTACAATTCAGACAGGTCTGTGATAAAAGGGGAGGGCTATGTAATGTATGTCACCTATATTCCAAACAAACAGTTGCCACATAGTACAATATTCCAGTTTGCTTCACACAAATCACATCAATCCTGTAAAGCAAGAATAATAAGCAGTCCACAAAGCTAATCATTTTTCTTTCAAAGAGAGCCTCAGCAATTATACCTACTCTGCCTGTGCAAATCAGGTGTCCGGTTAAGTAGTCTATCTTATTTCTCAAAAATGGACACTAGCTTCTGCAAAGCCAGAGAGTGACCTGTTTAAAACTGAGCAAATGACAACAGGGTTGAGTTAACTCTCATTCAGCCAACCCAGTAGTTGTAGCAGTGTCTGCTGAGAATTCAGATGCCTGCCTGCCATGTAAAATAGCTCATCTTTGCTCCACTCAAACAAGTTGTCACAAATTAAATACATCCATCCATTCACAACTCCTTTTCCCATTTTTTGGGCATGGGGTTGGGGTGTGACTTCACAAGTGACAATCATCTATAGCCAAGGTTTACACCGCCAGGTGGCTAGCCCTGCCGCAGTAATTCTTCCACACCACACAGTCACACTTATGGCCAATTTAGAGAATCCAATCCACCTAGTGCATATCTTTGGAATGTGACAAGAAAATGGAGCACCTGAAGGAAACCCATGCAAATACAGGGAGGACATGCAGACTCTGCACAGAAGGCACCCTAGCTGAGAATCCAACTGGGGAACCTCTTGCTGTGAGGTAATAGTATCCCCTGTGGTACTGTGCAGTCACTTGCTACAAATTAAAGTATTCCATTTAGATGCACACAAAGCCACAATGATGAGCAACTAACAGTAGCTAGCCCATTTCCCCACACAAAGCCCAGGTAATTATCACTACTTTGTATGTGCGTACTTCAAAAGACCAGATTTTTAAGTAGAGGGTGAGGGACGGATCTTATTGTGTGTTGGTCTCACAAAAGCTACCCAACATAGCTCTCAACTCGGTCATGGATTTTTCTGCTCACACTACTGTAAAACTTGTGATTTTCTAGCAATTCATGGAGGATTATAGTCAATCAATAATACCAGACAAAGCACAAGATGCATGGTGCTATGCAAAACCTATTGTTCTATTAACATTTTAAGTAAATTACAGTAAGAGAGTAGCATATACAATTTATCCTTGATTTTGAACCTTTTGTTTCCTTCTTCCTGCTTATTTTACACCTTGCCCTGAACCTTCAAGAACCAAATAAAACACTGCCAAAAATATCTGGTTGACCACTGCCAGCATTATTTAAAAAAAAAAAATAGTAATGATTACACTTAGCCTAACCACTTTTGTCTTCACATTGTGCCATTCCATTCAACGATCCAGAATTCAGCAGAACATTTTGATTTTGTCCCATTTTTTTAACCTATGTCATGTACAATTTTTGATTCACTGTTAAATTGCTTAAGATTACAGACAGTATAAGCAGAAATTAGGGATTCATATTTTTATTCATAAATGCATGTTGATGCAAAACCTCCTGAATTCCTGACAAGTTGTTGAAAGGTATGCATCATGCTGCTTTATGCATACATTTGAGTACTGCAAGGTGACTGCTCCATAACCTCAGAAAGTTAAAGTCTAACATGACATGACCTGATTGGTCACCTCCGTTGGAGCACCTCCATCTCGGGGTGCCTGCTACATAGTTTGCATTTTTTTTTAAACGGGCTCCTTAGTTAATTATTTTTAGAGCAAAGAAACAATCTACAGCAATGCTCTAAAAACAAATAACTATGGAAACAGCACGTTAGCTGGCCTATGTGTAAGGCTGACCCTGGTACTCTTGTTGCATTCAATGTCCCTAAGTGACACACTAATATTTCCATAGCATAAATCAGAACATCATTCCTTTAACATTTGTGTGTATTTCCTTATTTCTACCAGTTCAATCTCCCTGTATCTTCAAGGAGGCCTGTACCCATCAAAACACAGTGCACCACATCTGCACAGTTGAAGTCAGAGATGTGTGGGACCAGAAACAGCATCATTGGGATGAAATGCACTTGAAGAATCTCAGAAGTAAAATCCCCTTTGATTGCCTATGTCAGAGGGATAACTTCCCTTTTCCTATAAAATCTTAATTACCACTATTCTTTTGTCATGGGTAGTAGTGTCCTCAAGGGAACAATAATATTTGAAGCCCCAAATGTCAGGTGTATTTTGGGTTAGGATGGCAAAGAACTCATTCAGAAGGACCATCTCCTGGAGGTAGGGACAGTCTGCCTGCTATGGTGGCCAAAAATATCTTGCTGGATGATGTTAGGCTAGACCTTTGTAGGATTAGGGCTATGTCAAGACTGGGCAAAAACTGAATTGTTTGCAAAGGGACCTCCTCAGCCTCTGCTGCAAGAAGGCTTAGATCAAGGACTTGTTCACTTAAGGCTATATGTGAATCCAATTTATTCTAATGTAGCAAATCCCAGGGCAAAGCATCTAACTGAAGACCCTGGGTGCAGCAGACAAATCTAATGAACTAGTAGTGCTCTCTCTCCTATCTACAAAACAGAAGAACTGCCTCTGCTCCATAAGAATGAGAATATGCAGGTAAAGTGTTTCGTCATGTCTATTGCTAACACTATTACAGCTTTTATTTCTGATCTTTCTAAGTAGTTTGCTACTGAGAGGAGGAGAGCTGACAGCAGTTAACCCTAATTGTATATACTAACTCCAGGATCACATTCAAGAGGGGAAACGGGCATATATATTTTATTTGCCACAACAGTCCCTGTCTTGTCTTGACCAACAGCTCTAGATGTCAGTTGACAAGGATGTCTACTTGCTGCTAAATTCATACTTACAAGGAAATAAACCACAGCAATAAACCTTATGATGATCACCACCTTAAAATATCAGGGCATTACACAGAAATTAAGGTACAAGTAAACAAAGGGAGTGAAATAAGGATCCTGGAATTAGTATATATAGTTAGAGGTGTGTGGGAGGCACAGCCCCCTACATTGGGAGATGTGGGGGGGTAGCCCCCCCCCCACCTACTTAGCTTTCATATTTATGAATCTCACTTCACTAAAAGCTAACAATCATCTTTTTCTTCTTATAAAACCAAAAGTAGATGGGCTGTGACCACCACACCCCCCTAACTATATATACTAACTCCAGGATCACATTACATTGGGGGAAAATGGCATACAAATTTTATTTGCCCAACAGTACTCACATTCAGTGACATGACTTTTCAGTAATTTGAACTTTCAGCAATTTTTTTTGAGGGTGAATTGAAATTCAGTGAAATGCAAAGTAGACACGCTCGTACACACACACACACACACACACACACACACACACATATATATATATATATATACACATATTTGTGAAGTACAGCGGGAGGAGGAACAAAATGAAGTTATACATAATAAAATATGTCAATTATCCAATTCACTCCAAACACCTGAGCTACAAAGACTACATCCATTCGCAAACAAGATCTGAAGTAATTCTGACTAGAAAGGAGGATTATGGGCAAGACTAAGAGCTTGAGTTATAAAGCAAAGTCTTTAGAAGTGGCCGAGGTCAGATCTAAGACCAATCAGTTGAAGAATGGATGAAAAACATTAGATCAAATATTTTTACTCCAAGCAAAAAAGGGCTCTGAAATGGTACTCCTTTGGAAGAATTTGTCTTCTGAAGGCACTCCTGATGGTTATCTTTTCTGCAAATTCTATGGGTCTCAAACAAATCTGAAATAAAAAAACTTACTGCGGATGTTGCAGGTCTCAAACTCTAAAACAAAAGCAAACAACCTTAGACAAAAAAAGAAAACATCAAAAATAAAGTCAAACAGTAACAGAAAAAAAGATTTTCTTCAACTAGACACTTAACCACACTTTGCAGGCTGCCTGGAAAGATCTCACGGACTTTTAACACAGAGTTTCTTGAGACAAAAAAGGAACTGAATGGTTTACTGCAGAACATTACCCTGATGGCCTCAGCATGGGCACAACAGTCCCAAAGGCTTGACCAACAGCTCTGGATGTCAGTTAAAGATGTCTACTAGATGCTAAATTTATACGTACAAGGAAATAAACCACAACAATGACCCTTATGATGACCCCCACCTTAAAATATCAGGGCATTACATAGAAATGAAGGTACAAGTAAACAAAGGTAGTGAAATAAGGAACACCTTTAAGTTTCTCCTCATATAAATGGCTACATTTTCACCACCACCACTTCAAGGTTGCTATTATAACCTACCTCAAAAAAAAAAAAAAAAGATGAAATGGAACTGCCACTTAGCTCATTCAACACCAAATATCAAAGTTTCTTGAAATGCTCATCAACATGGTACCAAACAGTCAACTTTATCACAACCCCAGAATGGTTTTAAAAGAGGTCAAGCAAACAAAACAATCCTGAAAAGGTTAACTCACTCTATTTATCAACTATGTCAAAGAAGCACACCATAAGCCATTTATTGGCCAAAGTCAAGAAACACCATGTGTTGTTTCTTGACCTTGGTCAGGCATCAAGGAAAAATCAGAAGTCAAGCAACAAAATAAGGCCACCCCAAGCCTATAACATTCAATCATCAAGGCAGAACAGAGGGGCAAGACAACTGCATCCCTTCATACTACAGAAATACATGAAATCAGAAAAAGCATCTCAAAGCAAACACAGAAAAGGAAGCCATAAACACTTTTTTATTCTGTTGATCCAACTCACGGATGGGAGGAACCAAGATGCCCCATAAAGTAGGAGGACTGCTCTCAAGAGTACTCAACTCAGGAGATCCAGTCTTAACACCAACCTTGGTGTCCCCACAAAAAAGAATGACTGGAAGGTTCTGAGTTATTGCCAATATGTCCTCATTCATATGAATGAAAACTGCAGTAGAAGCCATGTCTAATAGGCAATGAAGCTTACAGGTGAAAAAAAAATCCTCTAATAAGGAATACCCATATGCAGCCTCTGCCCCAGAAGGCAAAACATAACAGATTTATAGAAAATGTGTCAAACCAATACAGGGTAAAAACTTGCAATCACAACTCCATAGTACAATTAGAAGGGATAGGAACCCAGCCCACATGTCCAGGGAACCTAAAGGGAGCCAATGTGTGTAAGCCTTCCAACAGCAGCAATCACCCATCAACGGCTATAAAAACACTATGGAAAAGATCGCCCCAAGGCTCAGTAGGTGGCCACCAGTCTGGGACCATGAACTCAGATCAAATATCAAAGGACGACCTGTCACAAGCACTTCAAGGATCACAGCTAACCCACAAACAAGTTTAAACCACCAACAGGAAAAGGTCAGAACTGGTACCCAGAAAAAGCACACAGATTTAAAAAAAAAAAAAATAAAGCTCTGGTATATATAAACAAATGCAAACACAAGTGACAAGCTTAAGTGACCTAGACCATTCTGTAAGGTAGAGGTAGGTGTTAAAAGAATAATTTCCTAACTTAGAAAGGGTGGGCTAAGTTAAAGCCAAACAGCCAACAACCAGACACAACTATCTCACTGGACTGCAAGTTAAAAGTAATAGACTCCTCCACTGAAAGTTCTCCTCCAAGAAATTCTATGTCAGACAACTCGGCACTAATCATTCAATAAAATAATGCAAACAGTGGTTCCTCCAATGCATAATTTTAACCAGAGATATTCGGCAGACAGAGAACTATAAAAATGCAACACCTTTTCCAAAATCAACAATAATCTTAACAGCCTTCCACAAATCAACAACTGACAGAGGGAAATGGTGAAGACTCCTTAAGCATGGACAGTGCAAACCATACCAGGGGAAGAAACTTCATGATCTCACACAAGCAGTGATGAAGTGGGTCCAAAGACTTCTTGTATGCAGTATCAAACAAAATCATGGATACCACAGATGTCTTGGTCACAAAAACAGATGATATAGGCCTAGCCTACACCAAAAGCACTACCACAGCTAGAAACCCAAAGGGGAGGGAACAGAAAAAGCATAATTAGTGTGTGGGGGGGTGGCAAGTAGGTGTCTCCACATTTCAGCCATCTCTCTTCCCCTTGAGAACCCTACAGCAAACACTGCTGCAATACCAGCAGAGTTCAAGTCTCATCCATAACAAGTATGGTACCAAGTTCAGAAATTAACCCCTTAGTGGATCCCCAGGATAAACATGCTCATGGGCAACCCCCCCCCCCCTAGCCACAAACTGAAAATCCAGCACTTCAAAATACGTTAAAGAGCTTAGAAAAAAATATCTTCCAAACCCAAATATTTTTATTTTATTTATCCCTTGTTGATCATGTCAGTCCCACTATGTTAGTGGCCTCTCTCTGGGGAAACACAAGGTGGTAGTTATAGGGGAAATGTGACCAGGGTACTGGAGAATTTCCCTTACCCAGCACTGCTCTGAGTTGAAAATATTCTGGAGGAGCACAGGCGGCCCAAAGAAACAAGGTGGGAGATGGAGTCGGGGAAGAAATAAAGGAAAAGTTACTATTGAGACTGAAGAATGTGTGCAAGTTTCTGAGAAAATGTTTCAAAGAAACCTGTTTGCTGGAGATGAGTCAGAAAATGATGGATGTTTAGTAACAACCCTCCAGTCAGGAGGGCTGTGGGATGATTTACTTAAAAAAAAAAAAAAAAAAAAAGGAGAGGTTTCCTCAGAGGACATTATGGAGAAAATACAAAAGGAACATGCAAAGACAATCCAGAAGAATAGTGGTAAGATGGAAAAGAAAACATATGCAGAAAAAGTAAAAGATTGCAAAAGTGGAGTAGAAGAAAAGGAGCTGACAAGTAGAATGTGGTAAGTATTTAAAGTGAAGAAGACAAAGAAATGGACAGGTATTAAATGTGGGACAATTTAGTACCACCTTTGGGTATACAAGCACATGAAGTAAGAACATTTATTTTTATCAAAGCCATGTTGTGACATATTTCAGACCATTTTTCAATGGAAGATTTTCTTGGAGAATATGAAAAAAAGAGACCGTTACCCATGAAATCATTAAATGATAAAAGCATTTAACAGGGAAACAAAAAAGAAGATTTGTGTACAATTTTGAACAGAGGTAGAGACCGACTTTGAAAGGACACCTGAAAGCTTTATGTAAAGTAGTACAGGAACAGCAAAAGTTTATGACAAAAGGGGTCTATGGACCTGTAGCTGGGATCATAATATTGTTAAAAACAGGAAAAAAATATGCATATACTAAAGCCTGATAAATGTGGAGGGGAAATGGGATGTTGTAAAATACTGGGGAAAAGACAAAACAGGTCATTTGATAACTGTGACAAAACAAAATGTTAAATTTGTGGGGAAAATAGGGCATGATGCAAAAAAAAAAAAGTGAATTGAAATGTTATAAATGTAACAAATTTGGACATTTACGACTGGATTGCAAAAATGAAAACAGTAAGGAAAAAGAAGAAAACAAACAAAGTAGAAATTTTAGTAGCTGTAGTAGAAATAGTAGAAAAATAAGATGAGGAAAAAATAGAGAGGACATAGAAGAGTTCTGAAATAAGATAAACTGGGAGGGAGTAAAAAAAAATCTATTGGTAAAAGGGTAAAACACAAAGAAAATTTAAGGGACAAGTAGAAAAGAATAAAAGTAATGAAAAGGATGAAAAATAATATATACAGCTAAAGACTGGGGCCTGGTATAACAGTTAAGGCGTTTGACTCTCAGACACAAGGTGCAATGTTTCTCACCTTGGGGAAGGAAATTGGCTAGTCTTAGAATGACCTTTTAAGAAAACCCGACCTAGTAATTAGCTATGAATTTATGAAACCATGAATCTAAGGAAAAGGGAAATGAAATTTTTAGAGTTCTTTCTATAAATGTGAATAGTATTAAGAATATAGCAATAACAGGAATTTTGGAGTGCTGTAATACATCTCATGTACATGTATTTACATTAGAAAGTACAAACCAAGAAGAAACTTTGCAATGTGGAGGGTGTGATGTTCACTTCATAAATTATGTTAAGCACCTAGTTCATTAATAAAATTTGAACTGTAAAATGTGTGCTACAAAAAAATAAACTAGAAAAGAGCAGGTAGTCCATACGAGTTAAAAATAAAATATCCTTTATTGAAACACACAAACAAGCAATCCTTGAGTATAATAAATATAATCAAAAATATTACTTACTTATATAAAAGACAAATCCACCTCCATAGGTATCACAAGGGATAAGAAACTAAGAGTAATGCTACTCAATGCTAGAAGTCTAAACCTCAAGATGCACGCACTCGAAACTCTCCTTAGCATGGAGAACATCGATATCTGTGCATTAACAGAAACCTGGTTCAGGACTCCCGAGAGCACCCCAGCACTACCAGGTTATACCTCATACCATGCTTTTCGGCCCCAAAACTTGGACCGAACCACAAAAGGAGGGGGAGTATCGATATTCATCAAAGATACCCATACCTCTAGGTTGGTGGCAAAGCACGAAGCATCAGAGACTATCCATGTGCAACTAACAGTGGGTAAAACTGCCTTCCAGTTTATAGCCTGCTACAGACCACCCTCCCAAACCCAGGAACCCCACTCGGCCTTCCTGAGAACACTGGAAAATATGAAGGTCTCTCCGAACACCATTATATTGGGCGACTTCAACTACCCAAACATAGATTGGGAGCATTACTCTAGCTCCAACACCCTTGCCCAAAGGTTCCTAGAATTCATAAACTCAAATGCTATGGAACAACTTGTTACCACTCCCACAAGAGGGGAAAACATACTGGACCTGATAATCACCAACATGGGGACTCTATGCTCCAGACCAGAAGTGTATCCCTCACTGGTAAGATCAGACCATAAACTGATCTCACTGGATATTCACATCCCGACCCCACCCCCTGCCCAGAAAACCACAGTGAAAAACTTCTCTAAAGCAAATTTCACACTCCTCAAAACCAAGGTGGAATCCTTCAAAGCCCCCGGGCCTGTGGAAAATACGGCCCAGACCGCAGAATCCTTTATAAATGCATTCTATGAACACCTTCAGGAATGCATGGATCATGCAATTCCACATAAAACCAACACCCAATCCTCCAAAGGCACACGAC
The DNA here is from genome assembly GCF_019279795.1 of Protopterus annectens. Taxonomy (NCBI): domain Eukaryota; kingdom Metazoa; phylum Chordata; order Ceratodontiformes; family Protopteridae; genus Protopterus; species Protopterus annectens. The sequence continues at coordinate 1,689,467,448 of NC_056739.1, forward strand.
CTGTCTGGTGGACCCCAGCCATAAACAAACTATACAATAGAAGGAGGAAGCTACTACATGATAGAGCAAAATCCCAAAAAGGGAAGGCATCTCTGATCAGTATTAGCAAAAAACTAAGGGCACTCATAAAATCGTCAAAGGCCAGCTTAGAGAGAAAAATTGCACAGGACACTAAAGATAATCACAAGGCTTTCTTTAGTTATGTTAGGAACCTGGGTGAGAATTCCCAGATATGCTCAGAATTAGTCCAAAATGACAAAAAATACACTGATCCCACAGACATTGCCAACATCCTAGTTGACAGGTTCAGCGCAAACTTCTCCCCCCCCTCCCCACCAAAAGGGCAAATATCTATCCCAGCAGAGTGCTGCCCCCGACATCTCAGATGCTCAGGTGGGAGCCGCCTCTCCAAAGCAAAAAACACAGCATCAATGGGACCAGACGGTGTCCCAGGCTGCGTCCTACATGAACTCCAAGAAGAGCTAAACCCAAACATGAAACTACTGTTCAATCTCAGCCTTACTACAGGATATGTACCTAAAGAGTGGCGTACAGCAACAGTGGTCCCTCTCCACAAAGGTGGTGCCTCAACGGACCCTGGAAACTATCGCCCCATAAGCCTGACTAGCTTGGTCTGCAAAGCTATGGAAAGGATCATCATGGACCTCATAAATAAAGATATTGGGGACCTACAGACACTGGATCCTACCCAGTTTGGCTTTGTTAAGGGCAGATCCTGCCTCTTAAACCTGGTTGACTTCTTTGAAACAGTCACCAAGGCCATTGACGAAGGGAAGGTGGTCCACACAGCCTATCTGGACCTCGCAAAAGCCTTCGATACAATACCCCACTCAGGCATTATAGATAAGCTCACCAGCTTAAATATAAACCCCTATGTCACTAGATGGGTTGCAAACTGGCTCAAGGACAGAACCCACATGGTTAGAATTGCTGGAGCCATGTCAGACTCCAAACCAGTTACAAGTGGCGTCCCACAAGGCTCAGTCCTGGGACCTCTCTTGTTTGGTATATATTTTTCGGAGGTACAGGCCAACACGAAAGGACTGTGGCTGACCAAGTTCGCAGATGACTGCAAACTGGGCGCCATAATCGACTCTCCAGCCGACACAAGCATCCTCCAAAAGGGCCTCATAGAAACAGACAACTGGTGCCAGAGCCATGGCCTCAAGCTAAATGCCAAAAAGTGTATAGTCATCCCCTTTAGCAAAAACAAAGTGCCCACAAATTACCACATAGGTGGTAATCCATTAAGTACAGAAGAAGTCATTAGGGACCTGGGGACCCAAGTTGATAGCAATCTCTCATTTGACAACCACGTGGCCAAAGTGGTTAGAAAAACATTTTATATAGCCCACCTAATCATGAAGGGATTCACATCTAGATTAGGGGAGGTCATTGTGCCTCTTTACTCATCCCTCATCAGGCCCAAAATCGAGTACTATGCCCCTTTTGGGATGTACCTTACCAAACACCTGCAGCAACTGGAAAGACCCCAAAAGTACCTCACCAAGAGGATCAAAGGGCTCAAACAGATGCCATATGCTGCCCGGTTAAAGAAACTCCAGCTCTACTCAGTGGCATACCGCCTGCTCAGAGGTGACCTGTGCCTGACGTATAAGGCCATGTCCAACCCGGAATTAAGGGACGTGCTGCACCTCAAAAAATCAAAATCCCATCGAGCTACACGCTCGAGAGACTTGAACCTCAGCACTGAAATAAATAGGACATGCTGGAGGGACAGATTCATAACCCAGAGGCTCCCTTCACTATGGAATAAAATCCCAGTCCAGGTTAGGCAGAGTCCCTCATTGACTCTCTTCAAGAGGAATCTTGATGAGTGGATGGGAGATCATAGGTTTACCCCGGGTATCACTTCTGTGTCACTGTTAGACAGAGGCACAGTATACTAACCTCGAAAAAGGGCATAGCAAAATTAATTTAAAATGGGTGGTGAAAGCCAAACATACTCTGGCTAGGCTTATAAATGCCCTAGGGCAGATAGCCTAGTATGAACCTATGAACCTATAATAAGGTTATTTGGAGCAAGGGAGTGGTTACAGAGTGGTTCTGTTAAGAGCGAAAAAAGCATTACAATCATGCCTTTAACCAAGTCACCCTTCCCCTTACTGTCTGTAATCAGACACTGTGCTACCTAAAACCGAAACTAAAATGTTCGAGACAAATTACAATCCAAGACCAGCTTTATTAACTCTTCACATATAGATTAACCAAATAATCCAAACTTTATTAACAAACTAGCTAATAAAAAAATCTACCACTAGACATCTATCAGAATACATATTAACAAATATATAAACTAAACTATAAATGTTTTTGTATCAAATACTTCACCAGGTTTCTGTGTCAATAAATTATAACATGAATGAACACTGTATAACTCAAGTGAAAACCTATGTAGGATAAAGATCAAAACAATAATTGCTAAGATGGAAATATAGTGATAAATGTTAAAAGTAAAGCAATAATGCCATGCAGATCTGTTATAAAGTGTGGCATCTAACTAAAACACTTCATTTGAATGTGTAAGAGTGCACTTAAAAGGAGTGTCCCATTTGAAAACAAATGTACCCTTATGTGGAGCCATCAGAAATACACCATACAGACTTAAACCAGCTGAACAATGTGCTTTTTACACTTGTGTGTAGAACAATGTTATGTTTAATAACTTAAACTGTCAAAGTTAATCCTGTGCAAATCTTCCTAGGATTAACAAGCCCACACAAATGGTTTTAAAGTAAAATATTCAACAAGTCGCCCTATTTGGAAACTAAATCTGTAAAACAAAAGGGCTGATGGAAAACAAATGTTGTTTGTGTATATAATATGCTACATGCGTTTTAAGTGTTTTACCAAAATAGATAACAGAACCCTCAAACCACTATCCCAGTCAGAAAATAAGGCAACTTCTCTAGAAGACACTTGACAAAAATAAAAAAAAAACTGTAAAAGGGGAAACAGAAACAACTCAGTAAACTATTATGACTAGTGTAGTGCAATATGTACATGAAATGTTTAAAGAAAAAAATAAGGTAGTAAAAAAACATGGAATGTAATAAAGTTATCAGAAAAAGAATAAAGAATTGGAAAAGAAAATTTCTTTAAATGAGCTAGATAAAGCTTTAGGGCAAGTAAATATAAATTCAGTTGCAGGCCCAGATGGAACAGGTGTGAAATTAATACAACTTTAAGGGATTAGCAAAAAAAAATTAAAAAAGTTGAATAAATGGTTAAATGAAAGTGTTCTATGTAAAATACAATATGTAGTGGGATACTTAAATTCAAATGTAAGGAGGAAGATAGATGAGAAGTAAAAAAATTGAGACCAGTAGTACTGAATAATGACTGTAAGATCTTTATGAAAATAACACAAGATAATTGAAACTAAAATAGAAAATAGCATATATTATTTAATATTTTTGTATTTATTTTATATTTGTTTACCAGGATACTCCAACTTGGTGGGAGGCCCAGAGGGAAAAAGCCCCACAAGATAGAGAAAAATCACAGTTGAAATTATTACAAGCATAATATAGGACAGGATAAGAAAAACAAATTTAGCTATAATATTAGTTACAACTGCCAAAGAAAAAGACATAGCTATAATAATAGTAAAAAGTTTCAACAAGAAAAATACTAATTACAGGAAACATAGCCACAACTGAGAAAAAATGTCATTTAGCTAAACATAGCTTGTATTTTATATATGAACAGATAAGAGTATGTGTTTGTGATTAAGTGTATAAATAGGAGATGAAAGGTTTACCTAGTCAGTTTGAGTAAACAGACAGGAATGCATTCCAGAGAGTAGTGTGGGAATACAGGTCAGTCAGGATTTAGGTAAGAGCAAAGCCAGTTCTTATACAGGTGGGACTTAAAGCAGTGATTTAAATTGTTGAGGGTTAGCTGTAGTTAGTATATGCTGTGGGGTCCGATTCCATTTCCTGGAGATACAACTGGAGTAAAAGAATCACCACAGAAGCTGTTAGTTCTTGTGACCTGTACTAGAAATTTGTCAGAGGATCTAAGCTGCCTTGTACTGGAATGAGGTTGAAGTAAGTTTTGGAGAGGTGGACACTTTCAGGATTGATGTACTATTCTGTGGTTTGTTGTACGGTGGGTGAGGGTAAGGAGGTTAGGTAGCTGTAGCCAATTTAGATTATACAAGACATTACAATGATATGTTCTATATGGGGAGCTGCCAGCTAATCTAGCAATTTTGTTACAGCAAGCTTTTAGTCTTGCTAGGTCAGTTTTATTTAAGTTAGTAAGGATATCAGAGGCATAGAGGAATGGGTCTTGGCAACAGATTCTCTAGTGAAGTCACAGACAGGGTTTTGATCTGTAGAGCGAGCCTAGTTTTCTGTGGACTTTAAAGTAGTTGACAGATGTATATCAAATTTCATGTTGTCAACAGTAACATCAAGTAACTTGCAGTTTGACATTGGTTCAAATTTTGAGTTGTTAGAGTACAAATGGAAGGGAGAGAGGTGGACACTGGACTTGTTATTTGAGTAGATCGTTAATTTTGTCTTATTGGGATACAGTATTAGGTGGAGGGTAGTAAGCCACGATTCTACTGCCAATAATGAGAGCTGGATTTTTTCTTGGAGTTAAGCAAGTCAGTGGGCTGCACAGGTAAGTGTGGCATCATCAGCATATTGTACGACTGTGGCCAGGTCAGTAGCTGTATAGAGCTGGTTAGTGAAAATACTGAAAAGGAGTGGATCTAGAATTGAGCCCTATGGGAAGCCTAGGGTAACAGGAAAAGTAGAGGAGAATTCATTTTTCCATTTTACAGCTTGATGTCGGTCTGAAAGGTAGTTATGAAACCATATATAGAACAAAGGGGAAGGGATGTCGAGCATTATTAATAACAGTTAGAGAAACTGTGGATATTATGAACAGGTTCATAGGATATTACTAAGCTACTGACCTGAGGGTCATTACAAGCCTGCTGTTAAACCCCAACATAATATTAGATGAGAGATATAGTCTATGCCAAGGTTTTTCTAGCAAGGATGCCCTATGTCCAGGACAGAAACCCGGCAGAAATTCAGTTTCCAATCCAGTCACCCAGAAAAAGAAAGAAGTGAAAGTTATGTTAGGAAACCTTAATGTTTGAAATCTTATGGGAAATAATAAAATAATATAAAAGTGGGAAAGTTTGAAAATTATGCATGTCAGCATACAGTAATAATAAAGTAAAAACATTTGTAAATGGCTGGTTAAACCAAGAGGTACACAAGAAGAGTAGTGTACGACAGGAAACTCCAATGAGTTGTACACCCTTTGCAGTAGTTATGAATGTAATAATATGTGAAGTGAAGTACAAATGAAAGAGGCAGGATATAACACCTGAAAGGTTAATTGCAAAAAAAAAAATTTGGATAAAAAGTAATAACTTGCAATTTTGGGTTTCTAGAGATTATAGGAATGGCTTTACATAAAAAAGTAAAGGTTTAGGTGATATAATAAAGATTTGGGGTGCATATTTTACAATGAATGAAATTTCTGTGTTAGGTATAAAGTTTGGGAATAAAGACACAAGTAGAATTCATTAGGGAAAACAATAGAAGAAATAAAGCAAATATGTCTTTTCTGGAGAACACAAATTAAGATTCAGAAAAAAAGGAGCACTAATAGGAAAAATAGCATAATTAGCAAGTGAATTAATGTTGCCAACAGCATTTGAAAAGGAATTTTTGCAGATAATTTTTCATTTATATGCGGCTCTATATTAAACCCAATAAAACAGTTTTGTGTTTAAATAAAGGTGGTGGCTTGGGGTTAAGTAACGCAGTGGTATACCCTTCTTCATTAAATTGGTACAAAGTGTTAAAGTACATAAGTGAAAAAGACGGGGAATTAGTACCAAAACTGTATAAATACAAGTATGACAAATTTTGAGGTATGGTTTAAAAAAAAAAAACAAAAAAAAAGAATAAAATGTAAAAAGCAAAAATAAAATGTTGCCAATAAAAAATATATTTTTTTGGAAAACAAAAATTGATGATCTAGAAAAAGAAAAGTATGGTACAAGAATATAATGGTAGAACATTACTATGTAAAACCATGGGAAAAATCTAACAGATGAAAAAAAATAAAGCTATAAAAATAAAAACCAAATGGTGAAATCAGAATGTCAAGATTTTTTGTGGAAACTGATAATAGATAAATTACCAGTAAAAGGAAACATGCCATATAAAAAGCAAAGTGATGGAATATGTTTGAATTGTCAAGAAGAAGAAACTAAGGAACATGTGTTTTTGAAATATAAGAGTAAAAAGTTATGGGGAAAACTATGCAAAGATTTTCTGAAGATATAAAAAGTGATTATAATAAACATGGACTTAAGTATGGATATTACAAGAACAGTAGTAAAGAAAAGTTGAAAGAATACACAACTTATTTTAAGTTATATGGGTTATTGTATATGGAATGAAAGCATAAATTAAATTGTTTAATGGTAAATGGATTTTAACCACATTAAGCAAAATCAGATGTGGTTATGGAAAAAGGAGCGGGGGGGGGGGGTCTAAAAGAGATGAAAAATTAGAATGACTGCAAAGGAAATTATAAATACGTTTAAACAAATTTGTATATTTAAATATCTGTACATACATAAATATTTTGTAAAAAAAAAAAGCTTACTTTTTGAATACAAGTAAAGGACCTCTTCTTTTTCCTATAGGTAATGTGGGATCTTTTACATACACACGAGCTACAATCAAAAATGAAACTTCAGTTTAATGCCTCACCCGAAAGATGACGCACTCAGATCATCAGCAATCCCTTATGCTGCACTGTAGTATTAGCAATCCATCAACCTTGTGTGGGGAAAAAACCCATAGCCTTCTGCACCAAAGGCAAGTTTGCTACCTGTTGCACCACTGACACGAAATTCAAAATTACCTCCTCTGATAAAGGCAATCACAAGTCCTTCTAAAACTTTACCAGAAACCTTAGAAACAATATCCAGCATAGTTATGAGCTGATACATAACAGCTCATCAACTCTGTCCCTGAACACACTGCTGACCTATCAGCCAAATTTAGTTAAAAATATAAAAGCAGATTTCAAACGGCCATATCAAACATGTCCATTCCCTACCTATAACGAATATATGTACCACTGCAAATAAATATACGCACATAAATACAGAGAGATATTCAAAAAGGGCATGTGTTTTATAATTAAGCTGCTCTCATATGTAGAGCATTCTTTAGTAAAACAGTCTTGTTGACACCAGGCGGCAATGTGGAATTCAGCTACTACTATTCAAGTTCTTTGTACTCGTGACTGTTCATAGTGTCCACCTTTAGGAGACTTGTGGACTCCTCAACAGTACAAAAAATAAAAATTTGTTAAAACTTCAACATAACTGGGAATGCTTAAAGCGTTATCCATGTTTTTGTGTCTGATCTCTAAGGGGTTCATACGTATGTACACACAAAGTACAGTTGTGTACACTTACCATAAATGTAGATGTTCGAGTGTATTCACTGTTGCAGTCATTACATTTGGGTAATCTGCTGATAGGTTGCCCTCAGTCGGCCTGATTAACAAAGTCTTGGGTCCTGCGTCGGTTGATGTCCCTTCTTCCATGACGTCAGGGGTATAAAACATGCAGCCAACGCCATTACATCAGTTTTTCTTGCCCCAGATGTCAGGTGCCCCCCAAATGGGGAGCAAAATATATATAAATAATTTAAAACACAAAAACTACCTCCAAACAAAAGCAAATACACCAAAAAAGGCTTTTAAGTGTAGTAAAAAAAAAGTAGAGGAATAGTAAGAGGAAAAAAAAAACTGGGGGCAGGAGGGAGGGTAACCAGGACTGCAACAGTGAATACACTCGAAAAGCTACATTTATGGTAAGTGCACACAACTGTACTATGTTCTTCGCGTTTCACTGTTACAGTCATTACATTTAGGTATGGTTGGGAGGATGGATTTATACAGCATTAGGACCAGCTATAAGGCCCTGCAAAACAGCAGTGGCAAAACCAGCTACGGATTTAGAGAAAATCGGTAAATGATAATGCTTGGAGAAAGTATAAATTGAACTCCAGGTAGCAGCTTCTAGAATATCCCTGGTAGGAACACCTCTGAGAAAGGCTGTTGAAGTAGATGCAGCCCTGGTGGAATGGGATCTGATCCCCTAGGGGATAGGTTTTCCATGGTGTTTATAGCAGAAATGAATACAATGGCTTATCCATTTGGAAATGGTTTGCTTTGAAATAGCCTTTCTCTCTGCCCCTGCGGCAAATGCTACCAGCAGTTCAGATTTTCTTTGAGATTTAGTACTGTCCAAGTAAAATCTAAGTTGTCTGTGTACATCCAATGAACGCAGAATCTGCTACCCCTTGTTCTGTGGATTGGGAAAGAAAGTTGGCAAATGAATGGACTGATTTAGAGCCACACTGGATACCACACTGGGCATGAAGGATGGGTTGGGTCCTGGGTGACACTCTGTCCGCATGAAAGATGATGAAAGGCTCCACTGCCATAAGGGCCTGTAATTCAGAAATCCTTCTAGCCGAAGTGATTGCTAAAAGGAAGGCTGTTTTCCAGGAAAGAAATTTTAGGTCTGCAGTAGCAGCTGGCTCGAAAGGCGGGAGAGTGAGTTTCTCCAATACAAAGTTAAGGTCCCAGGCAGGGGTTGGAGATCTCCTGGGTGGCCTCAAGTTTTTGGCCCCTCTGAGATACTGCTTCAGCAGAGGATGAGAGAAGGGGGGGGGGTTCTGTGTTGTAATGAGCTGAGATGGCAGAGGCATGGATTTTTATGGAAGAAAAAGACAGGTCCTTGTGAAGCATCTCAGTTAAGTATTGCAAAATCTGAGATAAATAGGGCACTGCTGTGCTTATCCCTTGAGATTGGTTCCAGGCACAGAATCTTTTCCATTTGTCAGCATAAGATTTTCTAGTACTAAGTCTTCTCGCCTCCAAAATGACATCCATCACAGGTTTGCTGAGGGATGCTAAAGGGGAATTTAAGTGATTAGCCAAGCTGCAAGATTCAATGTTTGGTGCTGAGGATGCAGAATTTGGCTGTTCTGCTGAGACAGTAAGGAAGGTGTCCAAGGCAGGTGCCATGGAGAAATTTGTGACAGACTGCATAGGCGTGGGTACCAGTGTTGGCGAGGCCAGTCTGGAGCAATGAAAATCATTTTTCGTTTGTCCTGTTTGACTTTTAGTAGAACTTAGGAGAGCAGAGGCAGAGGGGGAAAGGCATAGAGTAATAGGTTTTCCCAGCTGAAGGACAGAGCATCCACTTTCCAGGCTTTTTTGTGAGGAGTTCTTGTGCAAAATTTGTCCAACTGATAGTTCTGGGGTGAGGCAAAAAAATCTGTCTGGGCTCCCCCATTTGCGTGTCAACATGTTGAAAATCCATGGTTCCAGTTTCCATTCGTGTGGGTCCATGAGATTTCTGCTTAGTTAGTCTTCCAAAATGTTCAGCTTTCCTGCCAGGAACTGAGCTTATAGTTGTACTTGATAGCTCAAGACCGTGTTCCACAATGCCATGGCTAGTCTGCAGAGGGGGTTGGAATGTGTACCCCCCCCCCGCTTGTTTATTTACCACATAACTGTGGTGTCGTCCGTCTTTACCATTAGTTGTCCTGGATAAAGGTAGTACTTGAAGGCTGTCAGTGCATTCTGTACAGCTAGCATTTCTTTTTGATTGATATGAAGGTGCATTTGATTTGGACTCTATTTGCCCTGAATGCACTTCCCTGCCAGATGAGTCCCCCGTGCATAGTCTGAAGTGTCTGTAGTTAGGGTTTGGGTGGCAGGGGGTGGTGTGAATGGCAGTCCCTTGTTTTGGTAGCAGGCCTCTGCCCACCATAGGAACTCTAGTTGCAGGCAAGGAATGATAGGAATCATTGTTTCCAGGCTGTGACAATGTTGACTCCATAAACTTTTTAAGTACCATTGAAGTTTCCTCATATGCAGTCTTGCATATGGAATTAGAAGAATGCAGAAGGCCATGAACCCCAAGGCTTGCAGTATTTGTCTTGCAGATAGCAGGGTTTTTGTGGCCACCTGTTTGAAGTAAGTCACCAAATGAAGTTGTTTTTCTGGCGTAAGGAAAGCCATCTGGGCAGTTGTATTCAAGCTTGCACCCAGGAATGTAATTTTTTGAGAGGGTACCAGTTGTGATTTATTTTCGTTTATGGTGTACTCGACAAGTTAAAACCTTTTTTACAAACGCCAGATGTTTTAGAAGAATGGCCTTGTTTTCTGCCTGAATTAGACAATCGTCCGGGTATGGATATATTTGAATGTTTCTTTGCCTGCAAAATGCAATTACTGGAGCCAAGCACTTTGTAAATACCCTGGGCGCAGTAGATAAGCCAAAGGGCAGTGCAGAGAACTGATAATGCAAGTAGCCTGCTTTGAAGCGGAGGCATCTTCTGCAAGATTCCCTGATTGGGATATGAAGGTAAGCCTCTTAAATCTAGAGTTGCCAACCAGGCATCTTTGCCTAGCATAGGAAGTAACTGGTGAAAAGTCAGCATCTTGAATTTTGGAATACCCAGAAATGTGTTCGGAGTAGACCAGTCCGGAATTGGACGCCATGATTTGTCTTTTCTGGGCACCAGGAAATGTCTGGAATAGAAACCTTGTCCCTTTTCCTCTTCTGGTACTATGTGCTCCCATCTTCACTAACATGGTTATGTTAGACTGGGAAGAGACTAAGGTGTTTAAGAGCCAGTTTATGCAATATATTAAATATTATTTAAGCTATTTTGATGATATATATATATATATATATATATATATATATATATATATATATATATATATATTATGGGAAGGGAGTTCGGACAGGTTGGACCAGTTTATAATATATCTCAATCAGAGTAGCAACTATTTAAAATTCACTTCGTATAGCAATGACTTTGGTGTACCCTACTTAGACACGTGTTTCTAAAATGGGATCTGGGTTTAAGTCAAGAATTTATAGAAAAAATACCTTTTCCAACAGCTATTTAGAATTTTCCAGTTATTATCCCCGGAACAGGTTTATCAACATTTATAAAGGACAGATCATACGTGCCATCCGAATGATTTCTGTATACAAAGACATGATAGAGGAAGTGGCACATATCACGACTATGTTTCAGGAAAGAGGGTATGATGACAAGATGATGGCTAGGGTTAGTCAGCAAACTATTCAAGGATGGACATTTAAATATAAACCATTGTTGGGCTTATATTATGCATCAGGGCTGACTGATGATCCACCAGTACATTCCCCTAGAAGATAGTCCATTATATGGGAAATACTGTGTGTTGGAATATGGACCATATATAGGTAAAGTTAACAATATCTTGACTACCAATTGGAATATTATTGCTATTGATGAGGAATTAGTTAATATTTTAGGGACTGGACCCAGATTTGTGTATAAGATGGGGTACAACATAAAGAAATATTTAGAGAAAAGGAATTTAAAACCCATATCTTATGACTCTTACACTAAAAAACGTGGTAGTTGTAAACAGTGCAGTCACATTCTTCAGAAAAAAAGTATAACATTGGAAAATATTAATAGTACAAAAATAATATTCAAACAAGGTAATTGTTGCACTAAGATGATTGTATATATGGCTAAATGCATGGCACGCTCGGGATTTTATATAGGAAAAACTGAGAGGAAGTTTAATAAACGGATATATTCTCATTTATATAGTATCACGACAAAAGATGAAAAGAACGCTCTTTTTAGACATATTAAAAAATGTGGAGACAGGCACTATTTCAAGTTTGCTATTATTGACAGTGATCAATTTGACATGGGGGGGGGGCGTTATCATACAAACAGTATTGGTGGCAGGTTTTATTGGATGCTTCAAACCCACCAGGACTCAATGACGTTATTTCTATTAAACTTTTGTTAGCTATGGGTTGAATTTGGGTTTAGTGGCATGTGCAACAGTTAATTTGTGATTATAAGATACAAACAGGCATATCAAATTTTATATTCATTTATATTCATATATATTCACATCATATTGATGGTATAATTTTATTACAATATTTTTATAGACAGGTAGATTTAGGGACAAGATATATATTTTGGTCACTGTATATTGTATTGTTGTTTAGATTCTTATAGTTTTTATAGGACAGTTTGGACAGATATGTAATAATTTGTTCTGTATTACCCAGGCATTATACATATAAATATTTAACACTAAAATATTTTTAAGGTTTAGATTTACATTTTATAATATATATTATACATTGTATTTGTTCACATTGTGATTAGCATAGATAGGACTTTTATAATAGGTTTTGCACTAAGTGTATTTTTAGGTGTCCTATACCTTTAATATGAAGCATTGTGCATTTTGAATTTTGGCGCCAAAAAGTTTAACTGCTGAGAGGTTTGTTTCAACTTGTTCTGAAGAAGCTTGCCATTTAGCAAGTGAAAGCGCTTAACCTTTTCGATTATCCTGTGTTTCATTTAATAAAATTACAGTTTGGCTGAGGATACCGTTGTTTTTGAAGACATTTGTTTAATTTGTTTTATCTGTTCCACTGGCTTTCAAAAAAGTTTATTTAACTGCTGAGAGTTTGGCTGTGGATATCGCTGGTTTTTGAAGGCATTTGTTTCATTTGTTCCACTGGCTTTCGTACACACTTTTCAGTGCTGAATTGTCGTTTTTTTGGTGAGGTTCGTCTCAAGACACTGGGACTGTCAATGTTCTATGTTTTATTCTGTTCAGTAATTGCTTGGAACGTTGTTTGTGCTGGTTTCTTCTGGTACTAGTTGAATTGCCCCCATGTTTAGGAGGGAAAGTACTTGTTTCTGAGCCTCTGCCCACTGATTTGGGGGCAGGTCTGGCCATCTGTTTGGAGTTGGTAACGTGTGGAAATGAAATTTGTATCCCTGGGACACTATATTTAAAACCCATTTGTCCTGGGTTATAAGTTGCCAGTTTTTTGCATGAAGAGCCAGTTTTTCCCCCAAAGGGGCAGCTAAGAGGTAAGTGCTTGGTAATTTTAAAGGGAAGTCATTGAGACTGTTTACCGTAGGGAGGTGTCTTGTTATTTACAGATTTGGAAGAGGAGGCACCCCCATTGCTTAGTTCTGAAAGTCCCTTGGGACTGAAACCTGGTGCTTTTGGAATGTCTAGGTTTGGCTTGAGTGGCTGTAGAAGGGACTGGAAAGGACTAGCCTATCTTAGTAGGCCAGTGCCTACTAAATCTTGGAGGTTATACTTGTAAGAATTTTTTCACAGTTTGCATGGATTTAGCTTTATCTTCCATCTTTTTTAGAACTTCTTCAGCCTTATTGCCAAACAGACGGTCCTGCTGCAAAGGAGCATCTAACAATTTTGCTTTAACATGATCAGGCAGAGATTGCTCCTTAAGCCAAGCATGCCTTCTAAACACAGACCCAGTAACAGCAGCCTTGCAAGAGGCCTCCAAAGAATTAAAAAACACATTGCAAAGTATGTTTTCCAACGTGTTCAGCTGAATGCATTAAAATCCTGTAAATCCTTATTTTCCACACAGTCAGAAATCAACATCATTTTCTGTTAAAGCAATCCCATGATATGCTGTTGATATTTTAGCATATGGAATTGACCGTTTAAAGCCATGATTGCCAAGGTTGCAGAAGTATAAACCTTTTTACCCCATCTATCCAGCGCACTGGGGTCTCTATCAGAAGGGGTAGGATTTAGCAGTAGAAGCCTTAATGCCCTTGGGCCCCTGAGAAATTGTTTCAGGGTCCACAACAGGATTTTTGAAAAGGAATTTGTGGGAGTCAGGAACCCTGTAATATTGGTCTGACTTACAAGGGGCCGGAGGCAGGGAATCAGGGCCACACTGGATTCTGAAAACAAATCATCAACAATGTCTAGTACAGGAGGTATAGCCAAAGGCCTATGCTGAGGAAGAAGGAGGAAATCTCTAAGCCTCTTTTGGATTCAGAAAAATCCTGACTTTCCCAGTGGAAATGCTCCATTAAGGTATGTAAAGTTTCCCCAAAAGAAAAATACTCAGGGGGAGAAGCAGAAGGAATGGAATCCTCTGCATCAGAGTCCTCATAAGTAGGAATGCACAAATCCTGTTCATTAGAAGAGTCAGAAGAAAAAGTCCTGTTCAGAAGATTCATAGTCAAGTTCAGCCCTAGGCCTCTTAGATGGGGGGGGGGGGGGGGTTTGACTACCCCTGATTAGAGTAATTAAATATTCCGTCATTTTGATGGTTTGTTTTTGAGGCATAGGGGCCTGAACATGTGTCCTTGGCATCGTTTTCTTTTAGAGACAGATCGAGATTTTCACCTTAATATTGAAGGTGGTGTCTGTTTAATATACAAATCTGTAGGCCTGAATACACCCTGAGAAGCCGGTGCCTGCACAGCAGCTCTGGACCCATGCAAGGTTGAAACATCCGTGGGTTCCATAGGTGAAGCATCTCACGGCATGCCGAACTCCGAATGGGTCTCAGTAGAGGCCTGCGAATCAGAAGTAGCGGGTATCAGGGGCTGTGAGAAGCGTCATCGGCAGTTTTGGACCTCAACAGCCTCTCTTTTTCTTTGCGTTTTTTCGGTATTCCGGTAGTCGGGTGGCTAACCAACGTCATTTCTAGATAATTGAACCAAAATATTTAGAAGCAAAAATGTACCAACGACAGATAGTGTGCTGATTAAATAAAGCACAAAACCGACAGCAAGGTACGTCGCGGTCAGGGCCTAAGCAAGGAATACAGTAGAAATGAAAATCTTTATGGGGTATTTGCTTCCCACAAGTAATACAATTATTAACTTTTACTGACATCGGTAAGGAGCAAGAAAAAAGTTACCCCAACGGGGTACTTAGCTTTTAGTTGAAGACTTCAGTTCTGAAACTCGAAAATGAAAATTTCAGGAGTCGGCCGACCGGCACCTGCAAACTGCTTCTGCTTTGGGCACCGCACGGCAAGAAAGACTGATGTAATGGCGTCGGCTGCATGTTTTATACCCCTGACGACCTGACGTCATGGAAGAAGGGACAGCAACCGATGCAGGACCCAAGACCTTGTTAATCAGGCCGACTGTGGGCGACCTACCAGCAGATTACCCAAATGTAATGACTGCAACAGTGAAACACGAAGAACATCTGCTGTTCAGTTTTCCCAACAAAGAACGCCAAAACTGGATGAACAACTGGCTAAATAAAATATCCCTCACTTTTACAATTATAGTATTCGGGAAAGGATATACATCACTTCTAAAAGGGTAAAAGAACTGGTAATCTCAACCAGCCTTACAGGAGGATGTGATAAGTATCTCTTAAATCTAGTGTTACCAGGAAACTTAAAAGGGGGTAGAAAGGATAACGGGTTGTAAAGTGACCTACTGAATTTGGGCACAATAACAAATATGTTTAGGAAGGAAAGATCCAGAATTGGTCTCCAAGCATTTTCTTTCCATGGCACTAGGAAAAAAATCCTTCCCCACCTGAGAAAGGAGGAACTGGTTCTATTACTCCTTAGAACAAGCATGTGATAAAGTACTGGTGGAAATAAGTCAGCCTGATTTAGAGGATGAGGAATGTCCCTCTGGAAAGAGGGGATTTCTTCTCACTGCTATCTGTTAACCTTGATGAATGATTTTCAGAACCCATTTGTCTGAAACTAACACCAAAGAGAAAAATGGAGATTCAGACTTTCTGGAAGAAAAAAAGCGTCTGTGTGGAAGAAGTATATGCAAGGTCTCCAACAGTTATTCAGACTTGTTGAACTGTCCTTGGAGTTCGGAGGTTCATACCTCTTTTTGGAACCACCTCGCCATTTCTTCCTGAATGACTGTTTACCGGAATTCTGTTGACAATGTTTATTCTTTTTTTTTTTTTGGCCAAAACTGAAGGAGAGAGAAAATCAATGGAAAAGTTAGAAAAGGAGGGCTGAAAAGTCTTAGAGATTTCCTGAATCAGCTTGCCCCTTTCATTACACTTTTTTGATCAGCTCTGCAGCAGAGGGACCAAACACTCTCTATCCAAGGGTTCATAGGTGTGTACTAGGCTAATGGCCCAGGGCCTTTATAGGCCTAGCCCATAGAAGTGCCATGGCATTGTGCCGCCCATCGTTCGTTCCCAGTGCCTCTATCAAGTACAGCCACTGGAGTGATACCGGGGTGAACTTTCCATTTCCCATCCACTCGTCAAGATTCCTCTTGAAGATGGCTAGTGAGGTGCTCTGCTTGACATGTATGAGAAGTCGATTCCAGAGCATGGGCAGTCTCTCTGTTACGAACCTGTCCGTCCAGCATGTTGCATTGATTGTGGTAATGAGGTTGAGGTCTCTCGGAGCGTGTGGTGCAGAGGGATTGGGATTTCTTTAGATGTAGCATTTCTAACAGAGCTGGGTCAGACATGGCTTTATAAGTCAAGCAGAGATTGCCACTTAGTAGACTATATGAGACAGAGAATAGCTGCAGCTCAAGTCTGTCCATGTAGGACATGTGTTTAAGGCCTATGATCCAGTTCGTGAGGTACTTTTGTGGCCTCTCCAGCTGTTGCAGGTGTCTAGTGAGGTACATGCCAAATGGGGCATTATACTCCATAATTGGTCTAATGAAGGAAGAGTAGAGAGAAATGATGACCTCTCTTTCTGGATGCAAAACCCTTGGTAATTAGATGTGCCACACAGAAGGAATTTCTGACCACAGTGACAATGTGGTGGTCGAAGCAGAGGTTGCTGTCAACCTGTGTCCCCAGATCTCTTATAACGTCTTCAGTGTTCAGTGGGCTTCCATCAATGTGGTAATTAGTGGGAACAGAGTTTTCCCAAAGGGGATGATGATGCATTTTTTGACATTACGCTTAAGGCCATGGTTTCAACACCAGTCATTGGTCTCAGTGAGGCCTTTCTGCATGACATCTCTATCACCTGGGGAGTTAATAGTGGCTCCCAGCTTGCAGTCATCTGGGAACTTGGTCAGCCAGAGTCTCTCCGTGTTGGCCTGGACTTCTGAGAGGTAGATACCAAACAGGAGAGGACCCAGAACCAATCCCTGTGGGACTCCACTCATGACGGTTTGGCAGTCTGACCAGGAGTCCGCTACTTTCACACTGTGTGTTCTATCTGTGAGCCAATTTGCAACCCACCTAATGATATAGGGGTTGATGTCTAGTTTGGTAAATTTATCAATAATTCCCGAGTGAGGAATGGTAGCAAAGGCTGTATGAACTGCCTTACCTTCATCCACTGCTCTAGTGACCGACTCAAAGAAGTCAACGAGGTTGAGAAAGCATGATCTACCTTTCACAAAATCAAACTATGTGGGATCCAGAGTTTGGAGATTCCCTATATCCTTGTTAATTAGGTCCATGACGATGCGCTCCACAGCCTTACATATCAGATTTGTCAGGCTAATGGGGTGATCATTTCCGGGGTCTATAGTCGCTCCTCCTTTATGGAGAGGGATGACTGTAGCAGTGTGTCATTCGGTAGGGACAAAGCCTGAGGTGAGGCTGTGAGTGAACAGAGCACACAAGTGTGGTTGCCAGTTCACTTTGTAACTCATGTAGAACACAGCCAGAGATATTGTCGGGTCCCAAAGAAACTGTATTCTTGGCCTTGGACAATGCAGCTTTAACCTGTGCTGCAGTAATGCAGAATGCCTAGAATTCTTCCGGTATCGAGATTGGTCCTTTTGGGGGGTTGAAAAGTTGGCAATGAATCTGTCAGCCAGTATGTTGGCAATACCTGCTGGCTCAGTATAGGAAGTACCATTGTGCAATAACTCGGAGCAAATCTGGGTATTGCAATGGAGATTCTTGATATAACTAAATGCGTCTTTGTGGTTGTTTTTAGTGTCTGCCGCAATTCTGCCTTCATAGCTGACTTTGGAGGTTTTGATGAGGGATCTCAGCTTTTTGTTGAGACTAATAAGGGAATTCTTCTAGTCTTGGGACTTCACCTTTTTCTGCAACAGTTTCTTCCTTCTGTTGTAGTGTTTATTAATGGCAGGGGACCACTAGACTGGCTTCCTTTTGCAGGAGAGCATCTTGGTTCTGTTGGGTATGGCTAGTTCCATGCATTTATTTAAGTGTTCGTACAGTGCACTGGTGTATGATTTAGCAGTCCTGCATCTATTTTCCATTGGAATGGGTGCCGTGAAGTTAGCCACCTCTGTTTTTAGGAGTCCAAAGTCAACTTTGGAAAAGTTTTTCATGGTGGATACCTTTGTGGGGGGGAGTGGGTAAGATGTGGATTTCCATGGTGATTAGTTTGTGCTCGGATCTAACCAGGGAGGAACTGACTATTGGTGTAGAGCAATGACTGCCCATGTTAGTAAAAAAACAGGTCAAGGATGTTGCTTCCTCTAGTGGGGGTAAGAAAGAGCTGGTCCAGGGCACTGGAATTGATTAATTCCAGGAACAGTTGGGCCAGTGCATTGGTGCTTGAGTAGTTTTCCCAGTTGATGGAGGAGTAACTGAAGTCTCCTTATACGAGAAAGTTAGGTTGGACCTTGATAAATTCCAGGGTGCTTAGGAATAGTGAGTGTCTAGGGACATGGTTGGGGACCTATAGCAGGCTACGACCTGGATCACAGTCTTATCCAATGTTAGTTGTACCAGAAGTATCTCAGATGCATTATGCTGGGCTACTTGTCTGGAGGTGTGCATATCCTTTATGAATATGGAGACACCACACCCCCCTTGGAGCTTCTGTCCATGTTTAGGGGCCGAAAGGGGTGGAATGACTTATAGCCTGCTTGCACAGGGATGCTTTCTGCCGCTTTGAACCAGGCCTCCGTTACAGCACAAAAGTTGATGTTCTCCATTTTGAGGAGTGTTTTGAGCAAGTGCATCTTGAGATTTAGACTTCTAGCGTTGAGCAGCATGACCCTCAGACTGCATTTATTTATAGCTGTTACAGTGGTAATTTGATCTTTGGAACACTGCCTAAAAAAAGGCACTATAGGGATGGTAAGAGCCTTAGCCAGTACCTGGAAACCCAGGGGTGACAGCAGTGGCGGCTGGTGACTTCAAATCACAGGGGGGCTGCAGGAGGGAACGCTTTGGAAGGGTGGGGCAAAGGGAGGGAAGGGAGGCAACCATAAAGGAGGGAAAAAACAAAAAAAACAAAAAAAAAACTTAATTAAATACGCTGCCCTGGGTGGCAAACCAAAAGTCAAATCAAAAAAAAAATAAGAAATATAAAGAAAAGAAAATATTAAATAATGCTGCTATACTTAATATCTTTAGCTTAATAAATAGATGAAAAGAAAAAAAAAAAATTAAAATAAAAAGAAAAATTAAATTTATTTTTGGATGCCAGTCAAAATCAAGTATAAGAAAAACCAAGAAGCATTCAAAACTGCACTCATACTACTTCTATTAGTTCTAGTATATAATAATAATTAAACTATATTTAAAGTAATAATCAGTAACGAAAGTGTATGCATAAATGTTTTAATGTGTAAAAAAAAAAAAAATAATGTTTCTTGCCTGAACGCGTGCTGCCTGACAAATGAGTAAAAATGAAAAAAAAAAAAAAAAAAAAAAAAACAAAACAAGAAAACAAGAAAAAGGAACAGTTGCTGTAAACAGATTACTATGGAGGGCATTCTGTTTACATTACGGGTAAAGCCTGTAGAGATGACATAAAGTTTAAAATAAGAACTGTCCTAAGTAATATAAATAATAAAATAATGGAATCCCATCCTTTAATGTCCTTATCATTCACATTATCTAGTCAAGTATTCTCTGCAACAGGCTAACAGAAGCAACCTTGCATGACAAGTTTTTTATGTTTCTTTTTATGCTTATTTTACATAACACACTGTCATTCACACGAGCTACTTTGAGACACATTAAAGCATTCTACTTAAAAACAGGACACAAACACAGTTGAGTAATAAAATTAAATCAACAGTACATAAATCAACAGTAAACCAAGTAGATCCAAAAAATCCAGACCGTTCTGACAACTACTCCCTTATAAAAGGTGGACACATCCTTTGTCACTTGAAATCTCACATCCAAGTCTTGCATTGCTTGGGGGCACTACAAGTTGGATCAGCATCAAGACATACAGATAGAACTGGGGTGCCTGACAGCAAGAAATCTGGATTTTGCCATACTGACTGTAACTGAAAAGACACATGAAGACATGCAGCATACCAAGAAGGCAAGAAGAAAATACAATCTGAAAATAGCATAACACATAAAGACTAATGATACAATTTTGGGGTATAATTCTTAAAAAATTAGTAGAATAATTAAAATGAAACAGTTCTGTATTTTCAAATTTTTGTTCTTTAAACACTCACACTGAAAAAGAAAACAAAATGTTTTAAAAAACATCAAAATTAGTGATTGACAAAAAAAAATTACAAAAATAACAGGACACTTTACTATACCAACAATACCTTTAATAAATAATAAAATGTAATCTCAATACAGCAGCTACCACACAAAGTTATTAGTACAGCTTTTTCTTAAGGCCTTTAATAATATTATTTTGAAAAATTGTTTCTTGCCTTTGTTTAACACCATATTTGAGCAACTTTTTTATTAAAATTAATACAGTTAGATTTGAATATTAAATTGGTTATTAAAAAAAGGAAATTTGCATTGAATATAAAAAGCAATATTTGGCAATCTTTTGATTAACATGTTGGCAACAGTACATAATAAAAGCTAATTAGCATAATATAAATTTATTTAGGTTTATAACCACAAAACCCTAAACAATCATGCATATTTATGAAAGTTACATACATTTAAACAAATTATTTAATGACAACTAAAAAGTTTAGGAGTTGATAAAACTATAAATTTTTATAAGAAATTTTTTATGAAAGAAAAAATTTTTCTTATCATGTTTTTAGTAACAATACAGTTTATTTGATAACTTCATTCTTTGACATTATGAACAACATTGCATAGTTTTAAAATAAAAAAATTGCTGTTCTGGCCAAACAAATGATTTATGACTGGTATAACTGCAGCTTTTTCAGTTTGGTTTGCTAGTTACAAAATAAACAAATAAAACATGCTGCCATTTGACCAATTTATTTCATTTTATGAAAACATTTGGCTATTTCACACAAAAGATTTAACTTAGAAAACAAAGACTAATTTAAACACAAATATGATTAACAAAATCCATGCCAAACATAGCATAAAACCACATTCAAACATTTGACATTTTATAGCCAGCATTAATGCAAACATGATTGTAAAACAAAGCATTAAAGACATATGCATTTTGCCTCAAAAATTATATTCCCAATTTGAAAACCGCATTATAAGAAACACAAATTTGTTCAAAACTTTATTCAGAATTCTCCACCAAAACAGTATACTTAAACAATTAATAAAAAATTGTTTTGTGTTTATGTGCCTTAATGAATGAATTTATGTGTAAAAGTCTACCAAACTTCTGCAGAAAACATGCACATGCATTTATACAAAATTCATTTGTCCACAATTATTAGTAATAACATTAATCGAATGTAATTCAATTTTAAATAGTAAACTATCTACAGTCCACCATGCACCTTTATCACAAAAACAGTCCAAATTACCACATATATAATAATTCTACTGTCCACATTTATTCAACAGTCCACCATTAAAGGTACAACCTTACAACAAATACTGGGACCCACCAAACTATATA
This sequence comes from Protopterus annectens, assembly GCF_019279795.1. Taxonomy (NCBI): domain Eukaryota; kingdom Metazoa; phylum Chordata; order Ceratodontiformes; family Protopteridae; genus Protopterus; species Protopterus annectens. Next base: position 1,689,489,127 of record NC_056739.1, read on the forward strand.
TTCAGGTTATACAGCAAAATATTATCAGTAATTATTAGCACAAATTAGGGAAAAATAGGGCACACAGTAATGTAAAATTCAGACAATCAAGAGCACCGTCACATTCAGACAAAAAGTAAATTTAGCTCCTTAGAAAAAAAACTACAGACCGAACGCCTTTTGTAAAAAACCAATTCCGGAACCAACAATACAAATAATTCGGCAAAATAGAATAAAAAAACAAAAATTTCTAGAAACAGGTTGTAAAACAGATTATTCTGTCAGAACATTAGGATGGAAGGCAGAAACCATAAATATTCTACTGCAGAGAACACTTTGATTAATGCAGCCAACCCCAAATTCAGCCATACAAGAAAGTGAGAGGCAAACCACAGAATCAGAATAACAAGAATCAAAACAGAAAGGAGACAAACCAAATCCAACAGAACACAACCTGAAAAACTGAACTCAAGAAAAACAACAAAAAACAGATCAATCCCCTAAAAACCCAGGAAGAGAGGTTTAAATGTAACCTAACACCAGACCAAAAAATCAATCAAACACAAACCCCTGGCAATTTCTGCAGACAAGCCAATTACCCAGTGAATCTGCAAAACAAAACCAAGAATATGCAGGGATTAATATGGCACAGAAGTGAACCATCAAAAGAACATGGACAAACTGCAGACAATAAACACAAAAAACCCAAATGCAGAGACAAAAATACAAACCGAATCAGGGCACCAAACAGCAATGCTACAGAAGAACACTCAAACTGCAATCATACAAAAAAACCACAGAACAGCAGGTCTGCAAACCAAAAAACATTCTGCAAATCAAGAGGGCACCCATCAAACAAAACAATCAAACAGGATGAGACAAACCAGAAAACCCCAATTCTTGAGAAAACCAGAAAAAACAATGCTGCAACAAAACAACACAGGCAGAGCACAGACACTCAAAACAGCCAACCATGAAACAAAAGCAGAAAGAGAAACAATATAAAAAATAATTGCACCCACATAATTGTAAGGAATACCAAAAGCAGAAACCTGAAGTCTGAAATTTCAAATGATGCAAACTTTCACAAGGACAGCAACAACAAACAGAAGCCACCCAAACCAACACAGAAACCAAGAACAATAAACCAGAAAACCAACAGCTGTGAGGCAAATAATTCTGTGCAGAGACACCCAAGTAAGAAAAAAACCAAAGGAAACAAACCAAGAACAAAATAATACCACAAATGCTAGGGCAAAGAAAAAATTACACAAAACACATAGCAATAAAGCAAAGCAGAATGTCAACAGAATCTACCACCTAACAGCCAATCACAAAGCAGAGACAACATAGCAGAAAAGGAAAGCACCTAAAACCAAATGAAAACAGGCAGATTAGTTGTGGAACAACGGCATCAGCAGGATGGAATCAAACCACAAAATGCAAGAGACAAAACAAAAAAAAACCTCAAAAATGAAATTCAAATAAAAACCAACTGCACAAAACAAAAATAACAGAATTAAACACCAAGACTGCACCACACAAGAAGCAAAATGAGAAACATTAAGACACCCAACACCTGAACACACAAATCAAGCAGAGAACACATTAAACACCAGGAAACAACATGGCAGACATTCAGCAGAAATCCAAAGGAATTAACCATACCACTGCACCATCAAATCTGGGCAAGAAATCCCCAGAAATTAAATGCAGAGAAGACAATAATTTTCAAATCAAACGCAAGCAAATCCAACCAGATTTGAAGAAGAGAAGAAGACACAGTGAGAAATTCAAACCAACAAAAATTCAACACTGCAAACACAAAAGAGGACCACAGCAGGAAACCAAAATTCAAATGCCAGCCACCCCTTGAAAAGAATCAGAACACCAGACCAAACTGACACAACAAACAGGATCAAACCACAACACTGATCCAATGGAGTCGTTTTCAATTAAACATAAAAAAACACAAACACAGGACAAAAAAATTTTAAAACCCATCAGCACAGGGATTAAACAATCAAACCACCAGAGGGAATGAACAAGGCAACAATACTACCACTGCACCATCAAATCTGCAAGGAATCACCACACCAAGAAAGCAAAAACCAGACTCCAAATGACCTCCAAATCACAACGAATCAAACAAACAAAAACACAGGCCCAAACCAATAATGAACAGGGAAAACACCAAACAAGAATCTAAAAATAAAACCACACATTCAGAATCCTGAAAACAACGACAGGGAACAAAAACAAAAATTCACAGAAGCCACCCCAAAAAAGACACAAACAGGAAACCTACATGGGAGGGCACACAGCAAATCCACCACAAAGTCATCATCAAGATATTAAACACACAGAAACCTGACCCCAAGAGAGAATCAAACAAAGAAACTAACTGTGGACAGACAAAACTAAAACTCCACCATGCAACATCAAGGTAAGATACATTTACAAACCATGAATTAAAATGAAAGAAACCCCAAGAAATCAGCACAAACACAGGACAATGAGACTACTAATGAAATTAACATCACCAAAAATCCAACAAGACCAAAGACACAATCACAATGAACACAGGATGCACTGACAAATCCACACAAAGACATACCAGGCAAGACACACACAAACTCAAACACACACACACACAAACAAGGTACAGAAACCAAGCACAGGAACCCAAGAAAGAACAAACACTAAGCACCTCAGCATTTCACAACAACAAACACAACAACACAACACAAACATAACAAACACACAACACTTACAACAAAAATCATTAACACACAAACACAGACAGACCCATATGAGAATAATTGACAAACACAAAAGAATAAAAATCACAACAGGCACAACCAAGTAAAGGTTAATAACTGTTCCACCAGCATCAAACCCAACAACAAGCATTTACACAGGGCAACACAGGACCAGAGACACCACAATACACAACACACACACACACACACACACACACACACACACACACACACACACACACACACACACACACACACACACACACACACACACTACAAGCACCACACACACCGGATTGTCCCCAGTAAAACCACAACAACCACCCACAACAACACAGACACAAACACACACACACACACACAGACACAAAAACACACACACACACACACACACACACAAACACACACACGGAGGACAGAGCAAACCACCATTACAACACACGAAACACACCTACAGCACAAGAACAACCGCACACAAACATGCAAGCACCGCCACACAATCCTCCCTTACAATACACGACACCATACTTTTGACAAGAAACACTCCGCATTGTCAATTACCTGAGCGCCCCTGGGTGACAGATATAGGCCATCTCTGGCAAAGCATAGTGGTCTGTCAGTCATGTCATCCCAAGCAGACTGATACTGGATCCCCTTAGAATGACACCAGCAACTTAGCCAATTGTTGAAGTCCATCCTTTTTTTGTTTGCACTGTGGAATCATTCTGGGTGGTGGTAGGATACTGCTCAGGGCTAGTGTCATACCTACCTGGGCCACATAATCCAAGAGCTCCACCAGGTCTCTTTTCATGTAGTCCAGGGAGGTGAGTCTCTGGTCATTCACATCCACATGGACAATGACAAGAGTCATACTTTTACTTGTTGCGGAGTGACCTGAATGCGTGTGTTGTGTCGGACTCTGGCACCTAAGAGACAGCTGACTGTTGCCCTCTCCTTATTCAACCTAGTGAGTGAAACATCTGTGTGCCTCATTACTGAGTCACCTATGATTAGTGTATTGGGCTAGGTGTTTAGCTTTAGGGGCTTAGGAGGCACACTGTGGAGGTGAGCTGTGTGTCCTGTGGTTTGTGTTGTGGTAGTAGTGTGTGTTTCTGTCTTGGAGGTCTCTGCTCTTTGGGTAAATTTCTACTGAGTGCCTCCGCGGAGGTGGGTGTGTGGTTTGTGTTTTTATGTGAGAGCTGTGATAGTGGGTGTTCTGAAGGGCTATGTGTTCCATGTGGTGTGGTGCAGGTGTTGAACTTCTCTTGACCAGCTAGTCCGGTCTTGGCTGGAGAGTGCATAGCTTCCAATTTGGTGATACAAGTTCATCTCTCACTAGTCTGAGTGTTGGAAGTAAAACGAGAGGGTTGTCTGTGTACACTGCCTCAGAATGCCCAAGTGCACCACATTAATAGGAGAAAGCAGAGGGAACTGTCCTTTAATCATGCAGGAGGGTTGGTCATAACTACTAAATACTGGAGCTACTTCCATGAAGAACAACAAATGCTGATGGCTCTTAGTTGTGCTATAATAACTGCTACAAAAACCTGTTGAAGTGGAAAGTGATTAGGCTATTTGAAGTGCAAGAGAGATAGAACTAGCAAGATATAAGGGAAAAACTTAACAGAATACTTTCTGGCAGCAGTAATAGCTTAACTCAGCTCGGCATCAGTAAGTGGAGCTTAAACAAGCGCAAACCCGTGCAGACACAGGCTTTTAAACGAGAAAGTTGAACAGGATGGAAAAACTCCCCAGACGTTCGATAAACAATTTCTGGGCCAGAAACCACTCCTCTTGTGGTAGACAGCACCTACAGGACTGCATGGATCAGGCAATCCCAAACAAAACTAAGACTCTCTGTACCAAAGGCAAGCGTCCAGTCTGGTGGACCCCAGCCATAAACAAGCTCTACAACAAAAGGAGGAAGCTACTACAAGATAGAGCAAAATCCTTGAAAGGTAAGACACCTTTGATCTTTATAAGTAAAAAACTAAGAGCTCTCATAAAATCATCCAAGGCAAATTTTGAGAGAAAAATCGCCAAGGACTCTAAAGACAATCATAAGGCCTTCTTTAGCTATGTTAGAAACCTAGGAGGAAACTCCCAGATATGCTCAGAATTAGTTCAAAATGATGTGAAAATTACTGAACCTACACACATTGCTAACATACGGCTGACAGGTTCAGTGCAAACTTCTCCCTCCCCCAAAAGGAGAGATATCTATTCCAGAGGATTGTAGCCCCCCAAACATCAACGCCCAGGTGAGAACTGCCCTCACTAAGGCAAAAAACACAGCATCCATGGGACCGGATGGTGTCCCCGGCTGTGTGCTTCATGAACTCAACGAGGAATTAAACCCACAGTTAGGACAGCTGTTTAATCTTAGCCTCACCTCAGGATACGTACCCAAGGAGTGGCGCACGGCGACTGTGGTCCCACTTCATAAGGGTGGTGCCTCCACAGACCCTGGAAATTACCGCCCCATTAGCTTGACAAGCCTTATCTGCAAAGCCATGGAGAGGATCATAATGGAACTCATAAATAAAGACATAGGGAACTTGCAGACTTTGGATCCAACCCAGTTTGGCTTTGTCAAAGGCAGATCCTGCCTCTTAAACTTGGTTGACTTTTTCGAGACAGTCACCAAGGCCATTGATGAGGGAAAGGCAGTCCATACAGCCTACCTCGACCTGGCAAAGGCCTTCACACAATACCCCACTCAGGTATCATCGAAAAACTCATCAGCTTGAATGTAAACCCATACATCACAAGATGGGTTGCAAACTGGCTAAGCGACAGAACCCACAGGGTCAGAGTTGCTGGAGCCATGTCAGACTCAAAGCCTGTCACAAGTGGTGTCCCACAGGGCTCAGTCCTGGGTCCACTCTTGTTCGGCATCTACTTTTCTGAAGTACAAGCAAACACAGGAGGGTTATGGCTGACAAAGTTTGCAGATGACTGCAAACTGGGCGCCATAGTCGAAAACACATCTGACACAGATATCCTCCAGAAGGGCCTCACAGAAACGGATAACTGGTGCCAGAGCCATGGCCTGAAGTTAAACGCCAAAAATGCATAGTCATACCCTTCGGAAAAACAAGGTTACCCCTAGCTACCATATAGTTGACAATCCACTGAGCACAGAAAAAGTCATCAGGGATCTGGGGACCCAAGTTGACAGTAGGCTTCCGCTTGACACTCATGTTGCTAAAGTAGTTAGGAAAACCTTCTATATCGCCCACCTGATCATGAAGGGATTCACATCTAGATCAAGGGAGGTCATCGTCCCCTGTACTCATCACTCATTAGACCTATGATTGAGTACAATGCCCGTTCGAATGTATCTGACCAGACACCTGATGCAGCTTGAAAGGCCCCAAAAGTTCCTCACCAAAAGGATAAAGGGTCTCAAAAATATGTCTTATGCTGCCCGACTGAAAGAACTCCAGCTTTATTCAGTCTCATACCGCTTGCTCAGAGGTGACCTGTGCCTGACATATAAGGCCATGTCAAACCCAGATTTGATGAATATGCTTCACCTCAAAAATCTAGATCCCTCAGAACCACAAGGGCGGAGACTTAAACCTTGACACGGTTATAAATAGAATGTGCTGGAGGGACAGATTCATCACCCAGAGACTCCCTATGCTGTGGAACAAAATCCCGGTACATGTGAGGCAGAGCACCTCGCTGGCCTTGTTCAAGAGGAATCTTGACCAATGGATGGGAGATCGCAGATATACCCCAGGGATTACTTCAGTGTCACTGCTTGACAGAGGCACAGAAAAATGATAGGCATAGTTTTTATTCAAACTAAAGGGGTGGTGAAAGCCACATAACTATGGGCTAGGCTTATAAATGCCCTTGGGCAGATAGCCTAGTATGAACCTATGAACCTATAAGTTACCTAGTGCTTACCAGTCCTATCCCATTGATAAGCTAGAAGCCTTCCCTCTAATGCAGAAAGGATTGGGGGGGGGGGGGCTCAGAAGCTTACAAACAGTCCTGGATACAGCAAATCTGTATCTGGACTAGGCTAGTTACAGGAAAGGAGGGAAACAAGCTTTAGCAGTTAAAACAGCAGTAAAACAATTCAAATGAAGTCCAAGTTACCACACGAGTGTGTAGCAATATTAAAGCAAATACAGTTTAAATGCAATTAAATTTAAAAAATGACTAAAAACATGTGTAAAAAGCAGTAAGTTAGGAAAAAATCAAAATGGAGGCACTTAGGGCATCAGAAAACAATGCCAGCAAATATAGAAATAATTCAGTCAAGCAAAAATCAAGACAGTATAGAACTCTGAACAGTTAAAAAGTGCCACAAATATACTTATCAGCTCTATATTTCCAGATTGTTTGAGAAGCGCACACAGTCAGAACAAAAGGAGATTCCAGCAATGGTAGATTCTAGCAAAGTTTCTTTTTTTTTTTTTTTATACATATAAAGTGGAAAGGGAGAAAGGAGGAACAGAATATAATTCAATTAAGAAACTAAGTGGGTTGGCCTTCTCAAATGTTTTCTCTGTATTAGGTAGAATGAACTAATGACACAAGACTGGGAGGAGTGTCCCAGATCAAATTTACAGTAGTGGCGGCCAACTGGAAAGCCATCAACTGTAACAAGAGACAAGCAAGGAGGGAGGGTGGGAAACTATACTACAACAACTAAGTACAATTAAAACAGAATAAAACAGTACACACACAGTGAAACAGTAAAAAAACTATGCAACTCTGTAACTGCTTGTAATTGTTAATTGCTATGTTGATCAAATTGTTAATTGCTATGTAAATCCAATGCAACTACTGTCTGTATATTTTAACAGTGGAGCTTTTCTCCCCGGGCCTCCGCTGAAAATGGACCTACGTCCAGTCAGACTCTCCCGGTCAACAAATGTAAATAAATTAAAAAAAAAAAAAAAAAACTATAACAGTGCAAAATGTAGTAGATTAGCTGTACAGCACAACTGTGTGTTAAGAAGTGCAATTCAATGAAATAAATAACTTATTCTGCTCTTCGAGTTTTAGGGAATTTCTGCTTTGTCACTCCACAGCCTGGTAAAAACAAGGGTGAATTTAAAATTGCATTTTAACAATCTGGGAGGTTCTGAAAATGCAGCCATGCAAACCTCCTGAAAACAGTAGAAGTGGCCATAGCCCTAGAAGAAGTACAGAGAGAGTCATGTACACACTGTAAATGATAAGTAGTAAGTAAAGTTATTTTCAGCTGATTTTTCCTTCCAAGAAACTGCAGACAGATTTAGATTTAATTGCTTCCCATTAGGGGGGCATCTGACATCTGGGGCAAGAAAAACTGATGTAATGGCTTCAGCTGCATGTTTTATACCATTGACAACCTGCCGTCACGGAAGGAGGGACAGCAACCAATGCAGGACCAGAGACTTTGTTAATCAGGCTGACTAAGGGCTACTGCAAGCAGATAACCCAAATGTGATGACTGCAACAGTGAAACACGAAGATCATCATCACAAGCCAACAATCGATCATCGAAAGCCTAGGAGGAGCATACTATCTGGAGTCAGTACAGCTCTGAAGGGCTTCTTGCCCAAACTTGTCTGTCACCTCAGCTCATGATACCTGACAGTTTGGGAGCATGGAAAATGCTACAAAACTATCAAAGCTAAATAATTGTTCTACCCTTGGCAGGCTATATCCCATATAACTAAGGCTACTGCAGCAGTGATCAATATGATGAACATCTTTTGGTTTCTGATTAAGTGCAAAACTGCCTGAATGATTTCAAAGAACAAAGTGGAACTTTGAAAATATGCAATCTGTTAAGGCAACAGCAGTGCAAAAGTCAGGGCAAGACAAAAAAAAAAAATTGGAGCATTAACTTGCACAGGAGGGTCTGGCAAAATTGATAACATTAAAAACAAGATTAGAAGGAAACAAAAATGCAAGATTCACAGCAATCCTTGGTAAAAACAGAGGAGTCTGGAGTCTGAAAGACTGCATTAGTAAAAGGATTGGCATCCTACCTCAAATTTATTTATTTTATTTATTTACATTTGTTGACCGGGAGAGTCCAACTGGACACAGGTCCGTTTTCAGTGGAGGCCTGGAGAGAAAGTTCCACATAAGTATTACTTACATTATACAGTTAAAAAACATAGCATTTAAAATATAGACTGTTTTGGTAGTGCAAGTGGGGTATTTTATTGTTCTGTTGTATTACATACATATATATATATATATATATATATATATATATATATATATTTTTTTTTTTTTTTTTATATATTTTTGTTAGGTTTGAATTCATTATATACTTTTTAAATTCATATTTAAGTATTGTATTTGGATTTTTTGATAGTGAAAAAAACATATATAGTTTTTTTAAGGATGCTAATTATCAAATATCAAGTTGCAAAAATAACAATAAAATGTTGCAAGGATGCATTTATCAAATTGTATTAAGTATGATTTGAAATTCATGGGAGACATCTAAATAACTTATGTGATTTTTTAATTTAAGTGATGACAACAACAAAAAACCATTGGATAATTGATTAATTGATTTTTAGCAAGTGTATTTAAGAGAAGCTATGCTGGGTGTATTTATACGACTCTGAAGAAGCCAGTTTTACTGGTGAAAGCGCTCAGTCGGTGTGCTTTTTACTTGAATAAAAATCTTCTGCTTCAAGTTCCTGGTCTGTGCGCCTTATTTTCGTTTCTACCTGCACAGTGGTCGATGGTTTTGTCGTAAAATATAGACATTAGTCCAGCTGAGGACATAAGATGAATAAAACATGGATGTAAAACAGCTGTAGAACATTGTTGTTGTGTCTTTCGGCTTTTCCCGATTAGAGGTCGCCACAGCGGAACTCCGGTCCGCTAATGATTGGCAGTAGACTTTTACGTGCCGACTTGCTGGGCCTGATGCACAACCTTCAACGAAGGGACGCCCATTCATGCATGTCGCCACACAGAAGACGCTCTGAGAATCGAACGGGACAACAGTTTTAAAATATGGTGACATATACTAAACATGGTTACAAATGCAGTTGAGATTCATCAGTGAACAACTGATACAATCTGTTTTTGAGGTACATAACAGACATTAGCAGTTGTTGCTGCCAAATTTCAGTTAGAGAGGGCCCACAGGAAATAGACTGTCCCTTCTAACAACCTCACCCGGTAATTTAAATTACAAACATTCCAGCAAAATACCTTATTTTCTCAAAACTGATGCAAAAGAGACAAAACAATGAAGGCAGGTGACAAGATTATTTACAGTGAACCACTTGGGGTATATGAAGCAAAAACAAAAAAAGTTTCCCCTGGTGGTGAGAAGGTATATACTGACCCATTCTTGCAAAAGCTACAGAAGCCTCAACGAGAGCTTAACGTGCATAGAGAAAGGAATATGTTAAATGAACTTTCCAGGAGTAAATTAGCCACTCTCATTCGTCAGAATAAGAAAATGCCAATTAAAAAAAACTTACAGTTTTTAAGAAAAAAGATGGTGGACAGAAAAAAAAGGCTCAAGAGCCTTAAAGAATGTTCTCAAAGAAGTTCCGTTTAACATGCTTTAATATTACTGTCACATTTTTCTTACCTTTTTCTAGCCAAGAGGTTTTACAAGCTTTTAAAACATAGTCAGAAGCAAACCACTAGTTCAACAGTATATCAGCTGGACAAAAGGTGTCTCAATTGGGTTAATAAATCCAAAGCTTCTATCATTACTTTATGTGAACTACTAAAATAACTGCAATGGATGACTATTATACAGTAATAAACGATCTCAAAACATTAAGGTAACTTTTGTGGGGAGGTGCAGAGAAAAGCAAAATGAAAATATAATCCATGAAGCTGAATATTAAGACAAAGCAAGACAATAATGTACTGCTCATAAAAGTGTTGTCTTTCAAGTGAAGAAAGACAAAATAAAATAATTTTCTTAAGGTAATACAAGGCTAAATGTGAGAGTGGGGAGATGGTTTTAAGATGAGAAAGCAGGAATTCGTCCTTAGAAAATAAAATATTGGACGGTACAGCGGTGGTAGTGCTGCGGTAGCGTTGTCGCCTCACACTAAGACATTGACCTCTTCAATTCTCAGCTAGAGCGTCTTCTGTGTGGAGACATGCGTGAATGGGTGTAACTTCGTTAAAGGTTGTGCGTCAGGGCCGGCAACTCGGCACCTAAAAATCTACTGCCAATCATTAGCGGACTGGTGTTCCAATGTGGCGACCCCCTAACTGGGAAAAGCCGAAAGACACAACAACAACAAGCTTTCTGCCAAATATAAGTGTGTGTTATTTGAGTTACAAAAGTGTAAATACTACAAAAGCCTTGATCATTAAAGCCTCAAATTTGATTTATAACTGGGATACCAAAATATTTCAGCTCAAGAGAAGCAAGAAGAGCAACAGGCTATTCACTAGCAGTAATCTGAGCTAAAAAGAGGACTGGCCAGTAAGCAGAGCAGAGATAAAGCAGTAAACTGATAAACAGAGCAGGCAATTCCTTGCTGATGACAAAGGAAGCTACAGATCTGGAAGAACCTTGTCATGGGCTGTCTAAATTGTGTAGCAAGTCTGATGTTTTCATAGGGTGCTAGATATTAAGTGCGTCATTAAAAAAGAAAGTGAAGGGGAAAACAAAACCCTACATAAGATGGGTGTTAAGTTGTATTTTACGTGGCACATTTGCTTTTTTTTTGAATGAAAACAAAGTGAAAATAGTTAAGGTATAGTTAAAGGACAACTACGGAAGCAGTACATAGTTTCATCTCCCAAATGCCCTGAAAAAACTTCTAATTTGGGTTGCTTGCTAGTAATCATTAACAAGATCCTTAAAAACAGGTATTACAAAATACAGTAAAACTATTCAATTAAATCAAAAGAGCTCATCTAACACCTGGCCATATTGGGTGATGGAAATCAAGGACCAAGATGCGATGGAAGATTTTATGAAGTATTTAAGCTTCTTACTGAGGCTGGAAAGGGAGTTTTTTGCATCCTGGGATTTTCCTTTCTCTGCAACAGTTTCTTCCTTTTGTTGTACAGTTTGTTATGGCAAGGGACCACCAGACTGGGTTCCTTTTTTTTGGAGGAGAGCGTCTTGGTTCTATTGGGGATGGCACGATTCATGCACGAGTGGATGTGCTCGTACAGTGCCTTAGTGTAGGATTCAGTCGTCGAACTTACAGTTCCCGTCTGCATAGGTGTCGAAGTTTGTCACTTCTGACTTGAGTAGCATGAAGTTGGCTTAGGAGAAGTTTTTAGTTTGTTTTTACAAAGGTTTCCTTACAGGGGGTGGGATGTGGATGTCAAGGATGAATAGCTTATGGTCAGACCTGATCAACGAGGGAGTGACCATAGGTGTGCAGCATCGATTTCCCATGTTGGTAATGACCAGGTCGAGGATATTAGAGCCCCTGGTGGGACTAAGGATTAGTTGGGATCCAGGGCATTGGAATTTATGAATTCCAAGAACCGTTGGGCAAAGATGTTGGTACACAACTGTTTGTTCTGTTTTGGTGTTAATCTTAGTGGCTTTGAAACTGCCCGCCCCCTCTTTTCAATTTGTGTTTGGATACTCTTTCAGGGCCCATCTCATTTGCTCACTCAACTGAGTGCAGTGAGATCATATTCTGATTTCAGGCACTCCTACTGTGTACAAAGAGAGCATCTGGGAAAGAGAACAAAAACAAAATATTTTAAGCTTGTTTCCTGCCTTTCCTGTTAAATGGTCTAGACTGTTTGTAGGCTTCTGAGCCCCCAAGCCATTCTATGTTGGAGGGAAGCCTTCTAGCTTACTTTTGTTTCTTATAACTAGCCAGTTTTCTAGTTTCAGCACTCAAATCTGTTTCTTTGAACTCAGCACTTGTTCAGAACTCATTGTAAGCACTACATAAGCTGCAAATTACTAAAGCACTCAACTTTCCTCACTTGTCTAGTGGAAAGCGTTTTTTTTTAGTACTTAATAAATAAGCACTTATCCAGGCATGTCTAAGGGTCAGCTCCCAGTGATTTCTCCTCTCTACCTGATGATTGATAAAAACTGGAATATACTTACCAGTGATGATAACATCAATGACAAATTAGGTTTGAAACCCAAGTATGTGTATAAAACTGACAACAATATGAAAAGAATAATAGAAATGAAATTTAGGTCTCACAATACAAAAAAAGGTCAAGGAGGAAGGGGGGGGGGACCAAGAAATGTGGACATTGCAACCAATGTCATAATATGGTTGAGAAAGAGAACGTTGTTTTACATAATGTTATTAAAAGTAAAATCTTTTTTAGTAGAGGTAACTGTCAGTCACAACATGTGATATATTTAGCATTGTGCTGTTCGTGTCACTGTTATTACGTGGGGAAGACAGACAGGAAACTCAAGGACAGAATATATCATCATTTTTATTGTATTAGAAAAAAAGATACTAACAATGCACTGTATCGACATATATTAGACAAGGGAGGTTGCACTACATTTAAATTTGGTATTTTGGAAGTGATACAACAGAACCCTAGGGGAGGTAATATCAAAGCATTGGTGGCGGAAAAGGAAATTAAATGGCAAATGAGATTAAATGCATCCTGTCCACCTGGTTTAAATGACACTATTCCCACAAAACCACTTAAGATTTAAATATCAAGTGTTATGTCTACTTGTAGTATTATTAATATTATTTTTACATAAATTACTGTTATAATGATTGCATATCTTATAATTAAATCAATTTTAATACAATTGATATATTTAATATATTCTATATATACTAAATATTCCTAAATTTGACATCCTGCTTTGACAGTATAAATTTTGATATATCACATGTATTAGCGAAGTTTTTTATATAATTTTTATATTGGTGCATTTCTTTAAATATTATGACATTATGAACTTATTTTTAAATTTATTTTATGCATTTATATTGAAGTTGTATGATACTATTGCAGTAATGGGTTCAAACGTTAATACATACATACTGGCCCTGAGATATGCTATTATATTGACATATGGCAATTAGTAATATCACTAAAATTTTATAGGATCATTTAATTAAAAAATGACGGGCTTTTATATACTATTTAAACACCATTGATTGATGTAGTAACAGTTCTGATGAAGTCTACGTTTTTGTAGATGAAAGCGTTCAACTTTATGTCCTTGTTTGTATAATAAAAGGTTGGAAAATAACTCGGATCGTGGCATTTTACTGGAACTTTATTGCAGTGTTGGATTTTTGTCTACCTGATGAATCTGGGCATCTTGGGGCAATGCAGCAATTGCATCATGTACACAGACAACCCTCTCCTCCTACCACCCAACACTACAACCTGTGAGAGATGCACTTATATAGCCAAACTGGAAGCAAAGCTCTCTTCACCCAAGACTGGACTAGACAGTCAAGAGGAGAAGGTAAACACTTGCACCACACCACACTCATCACATAGCCCCTCAAAACCTACACCACCAAAACACACACACAGAAACACAAAACACACACCTACATTCGCGGAGGCTCTCAATAAAATCCTGCCCGAGCATCAGGGACATCCAAAGCATAAACGCAAGCAAACTCCATTCCCCAACACAACCCAAATGACACATAGCCAACAAACTCAGTGTGCCACTCAACCACAGCCCATAAGGCATAACAACGTACCCAACACTCTAGTCATAGGTGACTCTATAGTCAGGCACACTGATGTTCCACTCACTAGACTAAACAAGAAGAAAGTTACTGTCACCTGCCTGTCAGGTGCCAGGATCCACCACATAACACATGCACTCAGGTCACTCCACAATAAGTACAAATATGACACTGTCATTGTCCATGTTGGTGTGAATGACCAGAGACGTACCTCCCTGGATTACATGAAGAGAGACATGGAGGAGCTCTCAGATCTTGTATCCCAGGCAGGTATGACCCTAACCCTGAGTAGCATCCTGCCATCACCCAGAATGATACCACAGTACAAGGACAAAATGATTGACTTCAACAATTGGTTAAGCTTCTGGTGTCATTCTAAGGGGATCCAGTATTTGTCTGCCTGGGACAACATGATCGACAGTCCAAGATGCTTTGCCAGAGATGGCCTGCACCTGTCGCCCTTAGGATTCCGGATACTGGCTAAGGCTCTTGCCACCCCTATAGTGCCTTTTCTAGGCAAGGTTCAAATGACAGATTCACCACTGTAACAGGCACAAGCAAGCAAAATCTTTGGGTAATGCTACTTAATGCTAGAAGTCTAAACCTCAAAATGCACTCACTCGAGGCACTCCTTAAAATGGAGAACACTGACATCTGTGCAGTGACAGAGACTTGGTTCAAAGCTCCAGAGAGCACCCCTGCATTACCAGGCTTCAATTCATACCACATCTTTTGGTCACCTAACCCAGAAAGAAGCACTAAAGGCGGAGGAGTGTCCATATTCATTAAGGATATCCACACCTCCAGGCTAGTTGCACAGCATAATGCATCTGAGATTATCCAAGTGCAACTAACTCTGGGCAAGACCACAATCCAAATTGTAGCTTGCTACAGACCTCCCACCATGCCCCAGGATTCACACTCCTCATTTCTTGATACACTGGAAAGTATTACGGTACAACCCAACACACTAATAATGGGCGATTTCAACTACCCCACCATTAACTGGGAAAACTACTCATGTACCAACTCTTTTGCTCAACGTTTTCTAGAATTCATAAATTCTAACGCCTTGGATCAACTTATTCACACCCCCACCAGGGGCAGCAATATCCTAGACCTGGTCATTACCAACATGAGAAACCGGTGGTCCACACCAGAGGTCAATTCCTCATTGGTCAGATCTGACCACAAGGTAATCAACCTAGACATCCACATCACACCCCCACCCCCAATTAGGGAAACCATTGTAAAAAAACTTCTCCAAAGCCAACTTCACACTTCTTAAGACAGAAGTGGCAAACTTTATGACACCCATGCAGATGGACAATAGAGGTATGACTGCCGAATCCTACACAAATGCACTTTATAAGCACTTACACGAGTGCATGGATCATGTTATCCCTAATAGAACCAAGATGTTATCCTCCAAAAAAAGGAAGCCAATCTGGTGGTCCTCTGCTATAAACAAACTCTACAACAGAAGAAAGAAACTGTTGCAAAAAAGAGTAAAATCCCATGACTGGAGGAACTCCCTGGTCAACCTCAGTACGAAGCTGAGATCCCTCATAAAATCCTCCAAAGCTAGTTACGAAAACAATATTGCCACTGACTCAAAGACAACCACAAAGCATTCTATACCTATGTCAAGAATCTAAATGGGAATACTCAGATCTGCTCTGAGTTACAGCACAATGGCACTAAATATACAGAACCAACTGATATTGCCAACATCCTAGCAGATAGGTTCAGTGCTAACTTTACCCTCCTCTCACCCCCTAGAGGGCCCATCTCTATACCGGAAGAATGCAAAGTTCCTATAATCATGGCTACACAGGTAAAAAAAACACTCTCCAAAGCCAAGAACACAGCATCCACGAGACCTGACAATATCCCAGGCTGCGTTCTACACGAACTACAGAATTAACTGGCACCCTACCTAAGTACCATGTTCAATCATAGCCTCACCTCAGGCTTTGTACCCACTGAATGGCGCACCACGACGGTTATCCCACTCCACAAAGGGGGAGCCACGACAGACCCTGGGAACTACCGCCCATTAGCCTGACGAGCCTGGTATGCAAGGCCATGAAACGCATCATTGTGGAACTCATAAACAAAGACATCGGTAATCTCCAAACTCTGGACCTTACCCAGTTTGGATTTGTAAAAGGCAGATCATGTCTCCTAAACCTGACTGACTTCTTTGAAACAGTCACCAAAGCCATAGATGAGGGTAAAATGGTTCACACAGCTTATCTAGATCTCGCCAAAGCTTTCGACACCATCCCCCACTCTGGAATTATAGATAAGCTCACTAAACTAGGTATAAATCCCTATGTCACAAGACGGGTTGCCAACTGGCTCATGGACAGAACCCACACTGTGAAAGCAGCGGATTCCAAATCCGACATCAGACCAGTGACAAGTGGAGTACCACAGGGTTCAGTCCTGGGTCCTCTCCTGTTTGGTATCTACTTCTCTGAAGTGCAGGCCAACACAGAAGGTCTTTGGCTAACAAAGTTTGCAGATGACTGCAAACTAGAAGCCATAATCAAAACTCCTACCGATGTGGACAATACAGTTAAGACTGCTGAATCCTACACAAATGAACCATATAAGCACTTACACGAGCGCAAGGAGTGTGCTATCCCAAAATAGAACCACAACGCTGTCCTCCAAAAAAGGAGAGAATTTGGTGGTCTCATGCCATTAACAAAACTCTGTAACAGAAGGAAGAAACTGTTGCAAAAGAGAATAAAATCACATGAATGGAGGAGCTCCCTGGTCAGCCTCAGTAAGAAGCTGAGATCCCTTATAAGATCCTCCAAAGCAAGCTACAAAAACAAAATCACCACTGATTCTAAGGGCAACCACAAAGCATTCTATAGTTATGTCAAGAATCTCAATGGCAACACTCAGATATGCTCTGAGTTACAGCACAATAGCACGAAAATTACAGAACCAACTGATATTGCCAACATCCTGGCAGATAGGTTCAGTGCTAACTTTACCTGCCTCTCACCCCCTAAAGGACCCACATCTACACAGGAAGAATGCAGAATCCCTGTAATCACATCTATGCAGGTAAAAGCTGCACTCTCTAAAACCAAAAACATGGCATCCATGGGACTGAACAAAACCAGAGGCTGCGGTTTACATGAACTTCAGAACGAACTGGCTCCCCACTTAAGCACCATGTTCAATCACCGTCTCACATCAGGCTTTGTGCCCACCGAATGGGGCACAGCAACAGTTAATCCACTCCACAAAGGAGGAGGCACCACTGATCCTGGGAACTATAACCCTTATTAGCCTGACGAGCCTGGTCTGCAAGGCCATGGAATTCAAACAAAGACATTGGTAACCTCTAAACTCTGAACCCCACCCTGTTCGGGTTTGTTAAAGGCAGATCATGCCTTCTGAAGCTAATCAACTTCTTTGAGGCAGTCACCAAAGCCATAGAAGAGGGTAAAGTGGTTCACAAACCCTATCTTGACCTCGCCAAGGCTTTCAACATCATCCCCCATTCTGGAATTATAGCTAAACTCACTAAACTAGGTATAAATCCCTATGTCACAAGATGGGTTGCCAACTTGCTCACTGAGAACCCACACTGTAAAGTTGCAGACTCCAAATCTGACTTCAGACTAGAGACAAGTGGAGTACCACAAGGTTCAGTCCTGGGACCTCTGTTTGGTATCTACTTCTCTGAAGTACAGGCCAACAGAGAAGGCCCTCTAGCTAATAAAGTTCAGAGATGACTGCAAATTAGGAGCCATAGTCAAGTCACCAAATTATGTGGACATCCTACAGAAGGGCCTCACTGAGACAGATGCCTGGTGTTAGAGGCATGGCCTCAAGCTCAATGCCAAAAAGTGAATTGTCATCCCCTTTGGTAAAAACACTGTACCCATGAACTACCAGATAAATGGCAGTCTACTTAACGCTGAATGTGTGATAAGAGACCTTGGAACCCAGGTGGACAGTAGTCTCTACTTTGATAATCACGTTGCCACAGTAGTCAGGAATTTCTATGTGGCACACCATCACAAAAGGGTTCTCATCCAAGAAAAAATAGGTCATTGTTCCCCTCTATTCAACACTCAGACCCATTATAGAGTACAGTGTCCCTTTTGGAATGTACCTCACAAGACATCTGCAGCAGCTGGAAAGGCCACAGAAGTACCTCACGAAGAGGATTACTGGCCTCAAACAGATGCCCTATACCGACAGTCTCAAAAAACTCCAGCTTTACTCTGTAGCATATCGACTACCCCGAGGAGATCTCTGCCTTACATATAAACCTATGTTAAACCCAGAGCTGTTGAACATGCTACACCTAAAGAAATCACAATCCCTACGAGCTACACACTCTAGGGACCTACACCTTGTCACCACAATAAACAGGACATGCTGGAGGGATAGATTCCTATCCCAGAGACTTCCAATACTCTGGAACAAGCTACCCATCTATGTCAAGCAAAGTTCATTAGCACTCTAAAAGAAAAACCCTGATGAGTGGATGGGAAACAGGAAATACACACCAGGGATAACTTCAGTGGCTCTGCTCGACAAGGGCACAAGAAATTAACTTTCTTGGGTGGTGTAAGACAGGGAACCTTCTTGGCTAGACTTACTTAGGCCCTTGGGCCGATATGCTAGTACCTACCTATGAACCTATGAGAGGTATCTTAGGCTTAAAAAAAGAAACAGAAAATTAACTTGGTGTATTGAAATGACTAAATGTAGTTCTTGAACTTAAAAGGAAAACTTTGCAAGAATGGTACTATGATAATTGACCTACAGTCAAACACTTGTGAAGCCAAGTTCAGTACATCAAGGTAGCAAGAGAATCATTTGGAAGACAGGTAAACTCAAGTTAGTGTTAGAAGGCCCTCAAAAACTGTGAAGGCACTCGAAAAGTATCACCAGTGTTTATATACAGGGGTTATACTAAATCACTTCCAACCAGGATAAGTGTGAAATGCTAGGGCGAACTTTCTCCTGCCAAGACTCAATCCTGAACTCAGTGGCACCTCTTTTCAAATTGAGGAATTAACAACTTTTACACAGCCTTCCAATAATGCTCACATTATTAGAGCAAGACATCAGAAAAAAATGTGATTAAGGAGCCAGTTTGTTTAGCTCTGTGTAAAGGTTGCTGTAACTCCTTATAACAAGTAAGTTGTTTAGTTATAATTAGCTTTAATTTGCTGTTTAGTGTGTATGTTTTAACTTGTTATATTAAATTGCAAACAGCAGAGGGTGCCCTAACTTACAAATTAACACAAATTATCCCCATCATACCGACATACCCTAATTTTATAATGCCTCAAGATGAAGTCCCACAAATCAAAAACCATAGCAGATTTGTGTGCTCCCACAGGCATCCTGTGGGACATTACACAGATCTAAGTTATCACTTTCCTACCTATATACTTTTGACATCAAACCCATATACTATTTAAACACCAGTATAATGAGGTTAGAAACTGAACCAGTTTTCTTACTGAAACCTTTATCAATACCCAAATGCACAACTAAAATACACTCAAAAATCCTCCCTTGGATGATGCAGTTTCTGAATTCAATAGCACCTTAATAAACATACCCAGAAGACTAGCTCCAATCTGAGCAAAAAGAGTGAAAAACAATCCTGTTCCTCAGCTTTCCATAATACAAAATTGCTGATGAAAACGAGACAAAGTTTGGAAAAGTTACCTGAAAAGTAAAACACCCTCCAACTTGAAACAACTCAGACTACTAAAGGGTCAGCTTAAAGTACATCATAAGACTGGGGAAAAAAATCCTTTTATACCAAATTCCAAAATAAGTCAAAACCAAAAATGTTCTGGGTAGATATGAACACATCTCCTGACAGTGGGGTGCATACAATGCCTGTGTCATAGGATCATAGGAAGTAACTAAGCTTTTAGCTGTAGGGCCCTTACAAACCTAACCAAGTTCTACTCAGTTCCATAATCAGCACCTATTGCCCCTGTCCAGAAGGGACACAGATGGACCCCCTGGGGTGAATTTACAGTTACCCATAAAGACGTCCAGATTGGGTTTGAAGAGAGCCAATGAGGTACTCTATTTGACATAAAGTGGGAATCTGTTCCAAAGGTGTGGTAAACCCCTGGGAGACAACTGTGTCCCTCTAGCAGGCTCTATTAATGTCACATATCAAGTTAAGGTTTTTAGAGCAAACAACCAGACTACCACTTAATTGCGGATATGCAGCATTTCCAATAAAGCAGGGTCAGAGATTTACTTATATGCAAGGCAGAGATCGACTCAGAGTAGTCTATATGAATAAAGTGACAGTGATTTCAGACGATCCACATAGGACAGATGCTGAAGACCTTGAATTTTCCTTGTGAGGAGCCTTTGTTGTCTCCAATTGCTACAGGTGCTTGGAAAGGAACATACCAAAAGGGGCACTGTACTCAATTATTGGACTGACGAGGGAAGAGAGGCAACACCCTTACTTCTCAAATGGGCAATACAGAATTCAATAAAAATACAGACCGTTTGTTGAAGAGGCATATATGTATGAGTTATCACGACTCAAGCGTACACAGTGAGCGCAGTACTATAAACTGACATTTCCTTGTATGAAGGATGTACAAGTCATTGTGGAAAAATAAATCAGGTGTGACGAGGAGGACAAGAAAGGGAATATGAAAGATAGAGTGAATGAATTAGGGAGACAATTTAATACAAACAAATGTGAAGACAACCAATTCATTACATCTGACATTGAACCCCCTTTGAATTCAACGGGGTATTTACTAGCCGATGAGGGTGTGTGTGTGTTTGTGTAAGTACACATATATTAAATGAGCTCTATTCCTTTATTTCTATGCAGCTATTTGCATTTTGCTTAAAATAAAGGAGCTAACATTGCCCAGTAGTCTAAATAAAGTAAATAAAATATGCCTTAAGATAGCAGAGATTTTGTAAGGAGACTAATCTTCTAATATTTGTGGTGAGAGAACTGTGTTGAATTCAAGATTTAGGGCAAATTTGATTTCCTTAAATAAAAAGGAGCAATGCACACATCTCTAATAAGTATACAGATGAGAAAAAAGGGCAAGGACTTCAATAGGTGGCTGCCAAGAGAAGTAAGAGTTCCACTGGAAAAAATGAGATTTAA
>NC_056739.1:1689515662-1689558162 GCF_019279795.1 Protopterus annectens
TCTAAAGTATTCAATTGTACTTATTACTGCTTGGAAGTAACTTGATTAAAGTGTAGCTATCATTCTAAGTCTTTTGGATTAAGCACTTGGGATTCAGACCAGTTGTTTTACATTAGGAAGGTTTGTGGCATGCACTGTGGTGGCAGGACAGGTAGCTTTCATCCTTCTAAGTTGGGAACTGCTGATTGAGAGCCCAGTGTCTGTTATTCTTAAAGTGTATTAGTTCTGGTTTAAGCACTTGGGCTTCAGGCCAGTTATTTTACATTAAGAAGGTTCGTGGTCTGCACTCTTGTGGGAGAAGAGGCTGGACTCTGCCATTCTGAGCTGGGAATTTCTGGTTAAAGGTTTATAGTGCCTGAATATTTGAACTGTATCTTAGTGAAATTGGTAGACCTTGTTTGCTGCAGCATAGACTAGATCCAGGCCTGCTGAATCTAGCTTTGTTCATATGTTTGTTGTTTGTTTGCTTGTTATTTCCCTGGAACGCTAATTCCACCTAATACTCGGCTTCTCAGCGCTTCTGTGGATCACTAGTGATATCTGCATTGCTTTCTGTACTTATTTCCTTGTTTCACTTGAAAGAACGTTACTGTTTGTCGTTTTTGCATTTAAGTTACCTGTAACACATTGCACTTAAGTTACCTGGCACTTGCTCGCTAAAGCAATTATATAAGTCAGCACTAAAAATTAAAAGCACTACACCCTCACTCCCCACTGGCCCTGGTTTTCAATTATTAAGGAATTCCCAATATTATTCTAGCATGTCCAAAGGTCAGTTGTCAATCTCCTCTCCGGTCCAGCTGGTGAATGTGGGAATCTTGAGGCAATGCTACAACTGCCTCATGTACACAGACAACCCTCTCCTCCTCCCAACAAATTCCAACACATGTGAGAGATGCAACCATATAGCCAAACTGGAGGCTAAGCTCTCTCAACTCAGTACTGGCATAACCAGTCAGGAGGAGAAGGAAACCACACTCACTACAATTCCAGTCTCACATAGACCTACCACGACAGCAAACCAAACACATAATCACACAAAAACATACTCGGAGGCTCTAAATAAAGATCTGCCTAAGCAGCGGAGACCTCCAAAGCAGACACCAAAGCAACCGCTACCCCAAAACAAAACACGTGCAACACATCTCACAAAGCCAGTGTGCCGAACAGTCACAACCCTTAAGACTAAACAACACACCTGATACACTTGTAATAGGTGACTCTATCATCAGGCACACTGACGTCCCGCTCACCAGGCTGAACAAGGAGAGGGTCACGGTAAGCAGCCTGTCGGGCGCTAGGATCCGCCACAACACAAGCACTCAGGTCACTCCAAGGCAAGTACAAATATGACTCAGTCATTGTCCATGCTGGTGTGAATGACCCGAGACGTACCTCCCTGGACTACATGAAAAGAGACAGAGGAACTCTCTGAGCATGTAGCCCAGGCCGGTATGACCCTGACCTTGAGTAGCATCTTACCCTCACCAAGAATGATGCCACAATATGAAGACAAGATGATCAATTTCAACAATTGGCTTCAGTACTGGTGTCATTC
Organism: Protopterus annectens; assembly: GCF_019279795.1. NCBI lineage: Eukaryota > Metazoa > Chordata > Ceratodontiformes > Protopteridae > Protopterus > Protopterus annectens. The sequence continues at coordinate 1,689,517,221 of NC_056739.1, forward strand.
AAAGGGGATCCAATGCCTGTCAGCTTGGGATGATATGCTCGACAAGCCACGATGCTTCGCTAGGGACGGCTTGCACCTGTCACCCCTGGGCTTTTGGATATTGGCAAAGGCTCTTGCTACCCCCATAGTGCCTTTTTTAGGCAAGGCTCAAAAGACAAACCCACCTCCATAGGTATCACAAGGGATAAGAAACTAAGAGTAATGCTACTCAACGCCAGAAGACTAAACCTCAAGATGCACGCTTTTCGAAACTCTCCTTAGCATGGAGAACATCAATATCTGTGCAGTAACAGAAACCTGGTTCAGGGCTCCCGAGAGCACCCCAGCACTACCAGGTTATATCTCATACCATGCTTTTCGGCCCCAAAACTTGGACCGAACCACAAAAGGAGGGGGAGTATCGATATTCATCAAAGATACCCACACCTCCAGGTTGGTGGCAAAGCACGAAGCATCAGAGACTATCCATGTGCAACTAACAGTGGGTAAAACTGCCTTCCAGTGTATAGCCTGCTACAGACCACCCTCCCAAACCCAGGAACCCGACTCGGCCTTTCTGAGAACACTGGAAAATATGAAGGTCTCTCCAAACACCATTATATTGGGCGACTTCAACTATCCAAACATAGACTGGGAGCATTACTCTAGCTCCAACACCCTAGCCCAAAGGTTCCTAGAATTTATAAACTCAAATGCTATGGAACAACTTGTTACCACTCCCACAAGAGGGGAAAACATACTGAACCTGATCATCACCAACATGGGGACTCTATGCTCCAGACCAGAAGTGTAACCCTCACTGGTAAGATCAGACCATAAACTAATCTCACTGGATATTCACATCCCGACCCCACCCCCTGCCCAGAAAACCACAGTGAAAAACTTCTCTAAAGCAAATTTCACACTCCTCAAAACCGAGGTGGAATCCTTCAAAGCCCCCGGGCCTGTGGAAAATACGGCGCAGATCGCAGAATCCTTTATAAACGCATTCTATGAACACCTTCAAGAATGCATGGATCATGCAATCCCAAATAAAACCAAGACTCAATCCTCCAAAGGCAGACGTCCTGTCTGGTGGACCCCAGCCATAAACAAACTATACAATAGGAGGAGGAAGCTACTAAATGATGGCGCAAAATCCCAAAAAGGGAAGGCATCACTGATCAGTATTAGCAAAAAACTACGGGCACTCATAACATTGTCTAAGGCCAGCTTCAAGAGAAAAACTGCACAGGACACTAAGGATAATCACAAGGCTTTCTTTAGTTATGTTATGAACCTGGGTGGTAATTCCCAGATATGCTCAGAATTAGTCCAAAATGACAAAAAATACACTGAACCCACAGACATTGCCAACACCCTAGCTGACAGGTTCAGCGCAAACTCCTCCCCACCAAAAGGGCAAATATCTATCCCAGCAGAGTGCTGCCCCCCTGACATCTCAGATGCTCAGGTAAGAGCCGCCCTCTCCAAAGCAAAAAACACAGCATCAATGGGACCAGACGGTGTCCCGGGCTGCGTCCTACATGAACTCCAAGAAGAGCTAAACCCAGACATAAAACTACTGTTCAATCTCAGCCTTACTACAGGATATGTGCCCAAAGAGTGGCGTACAGCAACAGTGGTCCCTCTCCATAAAGGTGGTGCCTCAACGGATCCTGGAAACTATCGCCCCATAAGCCTGACTAGCTTGGTCTGCAAAGCTATGGAAAGGATCATCATGGAGCTCATAAATAAAGATATTGGGGACCTACAGACACTGGATCCTACCCAGTTCGGCTTTGTTAAGGGCAGATCCTGCCTCTTAAACCTGGTTGCTTTCTTTGAAACCGTCACCAAGGTCATTGACGAGGGGAAGGTGGTCCACACAGCCTACCTGGACCTCGCAAAAACCTTCGATACAATACCCCACTCGGGCATTATAGATAAGCTCACCAGCTTAAATATAAACCCCTATGTCACTAGATGGATTGCAAACTGGCTCAAGGACAGAACCCACATGGTTAGAATTGCTGGAGCCATGTCAGACTCCAAACCAGTTACAACTGGCGTCCCACAAGGCTCAGTCCTGGGACCTCTCTTGTTTGGTATATATTTCTCGGAGGTACAGGCCAACACGGAAGGACTGTGGCTGACCAAGTTCGCAGATGACTGCAAACTGGGCACCATTATAGACTCTCCAGACGACACAAGCATTCTCCAAAAGGGCCTCATAGAAACAGACAACTGGTGCCAGAGCCATTACCTCAAGCTATATGCTAAAAAGTGTATAGTCATCCCCTTTGGCAAAAACAAAGTGCCCACAAATTACCACATAGGTGGTAATCCATTAAGTACAGAACAAGTAATTAGGGACCTGGGGACCCAAGTTGATAGCAATCTCTCATTTGACAACCACATGGCCAACGTGGTTAGAAAAACATTTTATATAGCCCACCTAATCATGAAGGGATTCACATCTAGATCAGGGGAGGTCATCGTGCCTCTTTACTCATCCCTCATCAGGCACATAATTGAGTACAATGCCCCTTTTGGGATGTACCTTACCAGACACCTGCAGCAACTGGAAAGACCCCAAAAGTACCTCATCAAGAGGATCAAAGGGCTCAAACAGATGCCATATGCTGCCCGGTTAAAGAAACTCCAGCTCTACTCAGTGGCATACTGCCTGTTCAGAGGCAATCTGTGCCTGACGTATAAAGCCATGTCCAACCCGGAATTAATGGACATGCTGCACCTCAGAAAATCCAAATCCCATCGAGCTACGCGCTCGAGAGAGTTGAACCTCAGCACTGAAATAAATAGGACATGCTGGAGGGACAGATTCATAACCCAAAGGCTCCCTTCACTCTGGAATAAAATCCCAGTCCAGGTTAGGCAGAGTCCCTCATTGACTCTCTTCAAGAGTAATCTTCATGAGTGGATGGGAGATCGTAGGTTTACCCCGGGTATCACTTCTGTGTCACTGTTAGACAGAGGCACAGTATACTAACCTCGAAAAAGGGCATAGCAAAATAAATTTAAAATGGGTGGCGAAAGCCAAACACATTCTGGCTAGGCTTATAAATGCCCTAGGGCAGATATATATATATATATATATATATATATATATATATATATACCTATATATATCTGTAGCTATATATCTGTATCTATATATATCTATATATTTATGTATATATACCTATATATATATCTATATATCTAATCTATAGATCTAATATATATATATATATATATATATATATATATATATATATATATGTATATATATATATATATATATATATATATATGGGATCACTACAAAGTATCGAATTACAGAATCCAGAGACTCTGAATACCATAGAACACAATCTCGAGATTCCGTAATCTCGAAAACAAAACAAAAAAAAAAGTTTTGAAAGCATATGCAGGGGGGGCAAGCTTCCCCTGCACCCCCCACCCCCCCTGCAGCTTAAATATACCGACTCCAAGATTGCACCACAGTGGAGTGAACAGCAAAATTTCCATTCTGCTCTGCACAGCACTATTTTGCTGTTCACTCCACTGTGGTGCGATCTCGGAGTTGTTATATTTAAGTTGCAGGGGGTGTGGAGGGTGCAGGGGGGCTTTCCCCCCTGCGAACACTTTTTTTTTTTACATTTTCCTTTACTTTCAAGATTCTGGTCTTAAGTATTCAGATTCTCGGGATTCCATAATTCGATATTTATTAGTGATCCTATATATATATATATATATATATATATATATATATATATATATATATATATATATATATATATATATGTGTGTGTGTGTGTATATATAGATATATATATATATATATATATATATATACACACACACACACACACACACACAGACATATATGGTTTCTGAACAGGAATAATCAGTCTGATGAAGTCTGTTTAAAGGTGAAAGTATTTGCAGATTTGTAGAGCTTTTCTTTTTTAAACATTACAAAATGGTATTCATTTCCCTTTCTGCAGCTCTGTGTTTATTTTTTTTTACAGTTTTTCTACATGTCAGCACCAAGACAAACTTTGTAGTTTTATTGGCTGCTAACGCAGAGGATTAAACCTATGAGCTGTTAAAAAGCTGCTTCCTAGGTCCAAGTTTTGACTCCCTCCGCCTTCATTTGCCTGTGTGACCTTGAGTAGGTAGTTTACCCAGACAGTGCAATGGGACAACTGGAAGTTTGGGCTAGGCCTCTTCAATGGTTTCCTAGACTACAGGCTTAGTAGCAACTAATCAGCTTCACAGATACATTGGTATAACTTGGAATAGGTTTTAGGAAAATAATAGTACTGCTTGCTGATGATGTATTAATATATTTAAAGCCAGAACTGGATAATCCAGTCCTGATTAAAATATTAGAGCCATTTTGAAACCTCTTAAAACAGTGAGAATAAAACAAGACAGAATACACCAAACTACTCATTCACTCATACAGGTGTTGCCCTTCTCTCTGTGGGCATGGGGGAAGAGGCACTTGGGAATTTGGATTGAGGAGGATAAGGGGGTCTGCACTCAAGGGTCTATATTAAGTGATCGAATGATCACAATAGTGAACACTCTAAAGAGCGAAAATGCAGCACAGTAAAACCATTATTGTACAGGGGCTACGCACCCCATTCCCCAAACTAAATATATATACCAACTCCGAGATCGCACTATAGTGAGGAAAAGGCAAATATTCCGTACTTCGTACTGCGATCTAACAAAACGCACTTCTGTGTGCTGCATTTTTGCACTTTAGAGCGTTTGTTATTGTGATAATTCAAACACGTAATATAGACCCACAGCCAAGGAAATGTGGGTTGAGAATATGCAAAGTAATCAAGAAAATTAGGCTATGCAATGTTAATGGACAAAGACAAAATACAGGCCATAAAAAAGTTCTAGGTCCCACTGGTGCTTTACATGGGACAAACATATGTTTGCAACCCAAAGATATGTCATGGAAAGAAATTATTAAAGCAGTGAGAGAATTCTTTTGGGTGGGTAAAAGAGTCAGGGTCAATTGGGACAAGTTGGTCCTACCCACCGAAAGTACAGTTGTGTACACTTACCATAAATGTAGATGTTCGAGTGTATTAATTGTTGCAGTCTTTACAAAATGGGTTATATGGCCTTCGGTAGCCCGCAGTTGGCCAGAATACCAAACTCCTTGGTATATGACGTCGCCTGCCTTCAGAATAAGGCAGTCAAGTATAAAGGAAGGCAGCCGACGCCATTTCCTCAGTTTTTCCTGCCTTAACTGTCAGGAGCCCCCCAAAAAGGGTTAGTCAAGGAAAAGACAAAATCCAGTCTGTGCCTTAGGAAAAAAGGGGATGGGGGGGGGGGACTATGACTGCAACAGTGAATACTCTCGAACATCTACATTTACATTAAGTGTACACAATTGTACTATGTTCATCATGTTTCACTGTTGCAGTCCTTACAAAATGGGCTGATTCCCAAAGCCCAGGAAGAAAAATAAAAGGGAGGAGGAACACAAACTGTTTAAGGGTTGGCAGGGATGCCCTGCAACACTGCAGTGGCAAAACCAGCCATGGACTTAGAAAACAAGGGTAAATTGTAATGTTTAGTGAAAATGTGGACAGAAGTCCAAGTAGCTGCTTCCAGGATGTCCCTAGTAGGTACACCTCTTAAAAAGGCTGCTGAAGGAGAGTCTGCTCTAGTAGAATGGGTCCTAATACACTGTGGAGGAACCCTGCCATGTGTAAACAACAAAAGTGAATACTATCAGTAATCCACTGAGAAATTGTCAGTTTAGAAATACCTTTGCCCTGAGCTTCAGGAGCAAAACTGATCTGACAATTGAAAAGATTTAGTCCTGCCCAGGTAAAATCTAAGTTGTCTATGCACATCCAGGGAATGTAGTAAACTCTCTCCCTTTATTCTGAGGATTAGGAAAGAAGGTAGGCAGGTGGATAGACTGGTTAAGAGTCAGGCTAGAAACCACCTTAGGCAGAAAGGAGGGATTAGTTCGAAGAGAAAACCGATCCACATGGAAATTGATAAAAGGCTCTATTGCCATTAAGGCCTGCAGCTCAGAAACTATTCTAGCTGAAGTAATAGCCAAGAGAAAGGCAGTTTTCCAGGAGAGAAACTTCAAAACTTCTGAGGCAGCTGGTTCAAAAGGAGGCAGAGTAAGTTTCTCAAACAAAATTAAGATCCCAAGCAGGAGTAGGTGCCCTTCTGGGAGGCTTTAAATTGCTAACTCCCTTGAGGAACTGTTTCTTAAAAGGGATGAGAGAAAATGGGTTGCTCAAAAGAACAATGAGCAGAAACAGCTGAAGCATGAATATTGATAGAAGAAAACGAATGTCCACCATTAAGCAAACCTGCCAGATAGTCCAGAAAAAGAGGAAGAGAAGGTTGAGAAGGGGCTTCCCTTCTAGTCTGCATCCAAATGGAGAATCTTTTGCAGTTATTTGCATAAGATTTCCTAGTGCTAGGCCTCCTGGCCTCACGAAGGACCTCAACCACCTGTTGGGAAAGGTTTAAATTGAGCCAGGCTGCCAAATGCAGTCTGAAGATGAGGATGCAGAATTTTTCCCCCCTCCTGAGCCAAGACATCTGGTATTAGGGGAAGATGTCAAGGTTGAGACTGGGAGACACTGCGAAGTAGTGGGTACCAATGTTGCCTGAGCCAGTTTGGAGCTATGATGATGGCCCTTGGTTTTTCGTCCCTCATCTTTAGCACCACTCTGGGAAGAAGAGGCAAAGGAGGAAAAGCATAGATCGAGAGCGGTGTCCAAGGGAAGGAAACCCTGAGCCCACAAAGGCAGGCAGGGGAAGGCTGCAGCCATTGAGAAGGCTTGCTTTGGGATGTTTGGTTAGAAATCCCCGATTCTGTAGAGGAAGCCTGCCACTGCTTAGCCTTTTGAGGGGTGGAAGTCTGTCCCGTCAAAGACCTGTAACCCCCTAGGCCTAGTGCGACCCTGCTTACTAAGGTCAGGAAAAGTCCAATATTTAGAGGGGTAATGTCTACTAAAACGAGGAGGCTGAACTTGCAGAAAGTCCTTAACAGTTTGCATAGATTTGGCCTTACTCTCCAACTTTTTCAACACCTCTTCTGCTTTGCTGCCAAAAAGATAGTCCTTATGCAAAAGTACATCCAGTAATTTAGATTTGACAGGTTCCAAAAGGGGCTGTTTCCTGAGCCAAGCATGTCTTCTAATAACAGAACCAGTGGGCAGCTGCCCTGCAAGACGTCTCTAAAGGGTCGAAACCACAATTTAGAGAATGTTAATGACAAGAGTGGCAGAATTCAATAAATCTTGCAAGTCCTTAATCTCCATCAGGGAAGGAAAACCAGCAATTTTAGCCTTAATGGCCTCCAAAATATGCTGCTGATACTTAAGCATGTGAAAAAGACAATTAACAGACTTACTAGCCAGGATGGAAGTAGTATAAAATTTTTTACCCCATCTATCCAAGGCCCTATATTCCCTGTCAGATGTACTAGGATTTTTAGCAACCATGGCTTGAACACCTTTAGGGCCCTGAGAAATAATCTCTGGATCAGCAGTAGGATTCTTGAAAAGGAAATGATGAGAATCAGGAACTCTAATACCTGTCAAGCTTTCTGGGAGCAGGAAGAACAGAATTAGGAGTCAAAGAATTCTCCATGAAAACTTCATCAACAACTTCCAAAACCGATAGGATAGCCTAAGACTTGGGCTGTGGCAAATCCAAGAAAGCCCTAATCCATTTCTTAGACTGAGGGTAGTCTTGACTTTCCCATTAAAAATGTTCCCTAAGAGTATTCAGAGTATCTCCAAAAGAAAAATATTCTGGAGGGGAGGCAGAAGGGATGGAGTCTTCTGCATCAGAATCTTCAAAACCAGAAAAAAGTTGAGTTTTCCTCTTCATCAGCAGTTACTGGAAACCTCAGAGTCTGAGGCAGACAAAAAGTACAGTTGTGTACACTTATCAGAAAAATATAGATGTTTGAGTGTATTCACTGTTGCAGTCATTACATTTGGGTTATCTGCCTGCACGTTGCCCTCAGCCAGCCTGAATATCAAAGTCTTGGATCCCCGAGTCGGATGCTGTCTCATCTTCCATGACGTCAGGTCATCAGGGGTATAAATTATGCAGCCGATGCCATTACATCAGTTTTGCTTGCCCCAGATGTCAGGTGCCCCCATAATGGGAAGCAATTATATATAAGATTACACCTCCAACAAAAAGCAAATACACTAAACAAGAAGAAAGATATAGCCAAGAGAAGGCAGGGGGCTGAAGGGAGGGTAACCAGGACTGCAACAGTGAATACACTCTGACATCTACATTCAAGGTAAGTGTACACAACTGAACTATGTTCTTCATGTTTCACTGTTGCAGTCATTACATTTGGGTAGATTCCCAAAGATAAGGAAGGGAAGAGTAAGTTAGAGAGAATTTAGACCAGCTATCAAGCCCTGCAAGACTGCAGTGGCACACCCAGCTCTGGATTTAGAAAAAATAGGCAATTGGTAATGCTTGGTGAAGGTATGTACAGAGCTCCAGGTAGCAGCTTTTAGAATGTCCCTGGTAGGGACACCTCTGAGAAAGGCTATAGAGGTAGATGCAGCCCTGGTGGAATGTGATCTTATCCCCTGTGGGGTAGGTTTTCCATGGTGCTTATAGCAGAAATGAATGCAATGGTCTATCCACTTAGAAATGGTTTGCTTTGAAATGGCCTTCCCCTCTGTCCCTGCAACAAAGGCAACTAACAGCTGTTCAGTTTATCTGAGAGGCTTAGTCCTGTCCAAATAAAATCTAAGTTGTCTGTGCATGTCTAAAGAGTGCAGTATTCGTTCTCCTTTGTTCTGTGGATTAGGGAAAAAAAGTCTGGCAAATGAATAGGCTGATTAAAGGCCACACTGGATACCACCTTGGGCATAAAGGAAGGATTGGTCCTGAGGGACACCCTGTCTGCATGGAAGAGGATGAAGGGCCTGTAATTCAGACACTTCTTGCTGAAGTGATGGCTAGAAGGAAGGCTGTTTTTCAAGAAAGGAATTACTACTCAGCCATTGCAGCTGGTTCAAAAGGAGGTAAAGTGAGTTTTTCCAATACAAAGTTAAGGTCCCAGGGCTGGGGTAGGGGCTCTCCTGGGTGGTCTTAAATTTTTGGCCCCTCTGAGGAATTGTTTCAGCAGGGGGTGAGAGAAGAGGGGTGGCTCAGTATTATAACGTGCTGAAATGGCTGAGGCATGAATTTTAATTGATGAGAAGGAAAGTCTTATGTGGAGCATCTCTTAAGTATTGAAGAATATGTGGTAAGCTAGGCACTGTTGTGCCCATCCCCTGAGTCTGGCTCCAGGATCAGTATCTTTTCCACTTTTCAGCATAGGATTTTCTAGTACTAGGCCCCCTTGCCTCCAGAATGACATCTAGCACTTGCTTACTGAGGGATGCTATTGGAGAGCTCAGGGAATTAGCCAGGCTGCAAGGTTAAAGGTTTGAAGCTGGGGGTGCAGAATCTGGCCCTCCTGCTGGGACAGCAGGGAAGGGGTCTGAGGCAGGTGCCATGGTTCCAGCGGTGACATACTGAGCAAGAAGGGTTACACCAGTGCTGGCATGGTCAGTCTGGTGCAATCAGTATAGTCCTTGGTTTGTCCTGTTTGATCTTTAGCAGAACTTTCGAGAGGAAAGGCAGAGGAGGAAAGGCATAAACTAAGAGGCTTTCCCAGGTTAAGGACAGGGCATCCAGTTTCCAAGCTTGACTGTGGGGAGTCCTTGTGCAGAATTTGCCAATTAGTAGTTTTGAGGGGAGGCAAACAGGTCTATTTCTGGGTTCCTCCCCAATTGTTTCTCAAAATGTTGAATATCTTTGGTTCCAGTTTCCACTCGTGTGGGTCCATATTTCTTGCTTAGGTCTGCCAGTGAATTTAGCTTGCCTGGCAGGAATTGGGCTTGTAGGTGCACTTGGTAGCTCAAGGCTGTGTTCCACAGAGCCATGGCTAATCTGCAGAGAGGATACGAGTGGGTTCTCCCCTGCTTGTTTATGTACCACAAAACAGTGGTGTTGTCTGTCTTTGCCAATAATTGTCCTGGAAGAATGTGGTCCTTGTAGGCGGTCAGGGAATTCTGTACAGCTAACATTTCTTTTTGATTGACATGCAGGTGCATTTGACTCGTGTTCCATTTGCCCTGAATGCACTGCCCTGCCAAGTGAGCCCCCCCCCCTATGCATAGTCTGATGAGTCTGTTAGGGTTGGGTGGCAGGGAGTAGAATGAATGGCAATCCCTTGCTGTGGTAGCAGGCCTCTGCCCACCAAAGGAACTCTGTCTTTATACAAGGAATGATAGGAATCATTGATTCCAGGTCCTGAGAATGTTGACACCATAAGCTTTTTGGATACCATTGTAGTTTCCTCATTTGCAGTCTTGCATATGGAATTAGTAGAATGCAAAAGGCTATGAACCCCATGGCTTGCAGGATTTTCCTTGCAGAGAGCTGGGTCTTTGTGGCCAGTAGTTTTAAGTAGGCTATCAAATAAACTTGTTTCTCTGGCATGAGGTAAGCCATCTGGGAAGTTGTGTTCAAGCTTGCTCCCAGGAATACAATTTGTTGGCAGGATACTAGATTAGATTTCTTTTCGTTTATGGTGTACCCCAGTGAGGTTAGCAGTTTCTTTACAAATGCCAGATGATTTAGTAGCATGTCCTGGCTTTCTGCTTGTATTAGACAATCGTCCAGTTATGGGTATATTTGAATATTTATTTGCCTGCAAAATGCAATGACTGGAGCTAGGCACTTCGTGAATACCCTGGGCGTAGTAGATAAGCCAAAGGGAAGTGCAGAGAACTGATAGTGCATGTAGCCTGCTCTGAAGCGTAGGTATTTCCTGCAAGATTCCCTTATTGGAATGTGCAGGTAAGCTTCCTTTAAGTCTAAGGTTGCCAACCAGGCATCTTTGCCTAGCATAGGAAGCAGCTGATGAAGTGTTAGCATTTTGAATTTTGGGATTACCAAAAAGGTGTTTAGAATAGAGAGGTCCAGGATAGGACGCCAGGAGTGGTCTTTTCTGGGTACCAGGAAAAGTCTTGAGTAAAAACCTTGTCCTCTTCCTTCTGCTGGGACAGGTTGAATAGCCCAGATACTTAGAAGAGAGAGAACCTGCTGTTGAGCCTCTGCCCACTAATTTGGGGGAAGGTCTGGCCAACCGTTTGGGGTTAGTAAGGGGTGGATGTGGAATCGGTATCCTTGGGAAACTATATTTAAACGTATTTGTCTTGGGTAATGATTTCCCAGTTTTTTGCATGCAGGGCGATCCTTCCCCCTAAGGGAGCAGGCAGTTGAGCAGGGCTTGGAAGGTTTAAGGTTAAAGTCATTGTGACAGTTTTTCCATAGGGGGGGGGGTGTCTTACTACTTCCAGCTTTGCAAGTGGGAGCACCCCAATGCTTAGGCCTGTGAGTACCTTGAGACTGAAGCCTAGGTGGTCTGCTGTTCCTGGGTTTGGACTGAGAAGGCCTGGAAGAGACAGGAAAGGACCGATTCTTAGAAGGCCAATGCCTACACTAAATCTGGGAGGCTGTACTTGCAGGAAATCTTTGAAAGTTTGCACAGATTTCACTTTTTCCTCCATCTTTTTAAGGACGACTTTTGCTTTGTTGCCCAACAGGCAGTCTTGGTTTAAGGGAGCATCCAGTAATTTAGCTTTAACATGATCTGGCAAATTTTGCTCCTTAAGCCAAGCATGCCTTCTAAGAACAGACCCAGTGACAGCAGCCCTGCAAGATGCTTCTAAAGAGTCAAAACCACATTGCAAGTATGTTTACCAACTTGTTCAGCAGAATGCATTAAATCCTGGAATTCTTTATTTTCAGCACAGTCAGAAATCAACATAATTTTCTGTTTAAGTAGTTCCATAATATGCTGCTGATACTTTAACATATGAAAAGTACAGTTTTGTACCTACCATAAATGTAGATGTTCGAAGATCCACATTGCTGCAGTCCTAACACTTGGGTAGTCCGCTGTCCCTCGGTCGGCCCGAATATCAGAGTATAAGGCTGACGTCGGTCAAGGCGCATTTGACTGACATCAGAACGTCAGGGTACAAATGCGCATGACCGACGTCATATCCTCAGTCTTTTCTTGCCCCAGATGTCAGAAGACCCTAAAAAGAAAGGTGCAAACCCATAGACAACAACTAAACAACCAACCAGCCTAATACCAAAAATATGTACAATATATATAATATATACAATATACACAATATACCTCAGATGGATAACCCAACCCACACAACCACCTCAAACTACAGAGGGGAAGGAGGGAGGGTAAATTGGACTGCAGCAATGTGGATCTTCAAACATCTACATTTATGGTAGGTACAAAACTGTACTATGTTCTTCATCTCACATTGCTGCAGTCCTAACACTTGGGTAGAATCCCAAAGCAGAGGTAAGGGAGGATGGCTAAACTATAATGAAGCAGGAGCTGCCAAAATGCCCTGCAACACAGCAGTGGCAAAACCAGCCCTGGATTTAGAGTACAGTGGAAGGTGGTAATGCCTAGAAAAGGTATGCACTGAACTCCAAGTGGCTGCCTCCAAAATATCCTTAGTTGCCACCCCCGTCAAAAAAGCTGTTGAAGTGGCAGTAGCCCTAGTGGAATGAGGCCTAATCCCAGCTGGAATCTCTTTGCCATGATGGGAATAACAGAAAGCAATGCAAAATCCAATCCACTTAGAAATAGTTTGTTTTGACACGGGCTTGCCCTGAGAGCACAAAGCAAAAGAAACTAATAACTGCTGAGATTGTCTGAACCCTTTAGTTCTGTCCAAATAATATCGCAACTGCCTGTGTACATCTAAAGTGTGCAAAATCTTTTCCCCTTTATTTTGGGGATTTGCATAAAAAGTAGGCAAATGAATAGTTTGGTTTAAAGCCACACTAGAAACCACTTTAGGCATAAAGGAAGGATTAGTGCGTAAAGATACCCTATCCTTATGGAAAATTAAGAAAGGCTCAACTGCCATAAGGGCCTGCAATTCAGAAACCCTTCTTGCAGAGGTAATGGCCAACAAAAAGCATGATCTTCCATGACAAATATTTCAACTCAGCAGTAGCTGCAGGCTCAAAAGGTTCTAGAGTGAGTTTCTCCAACACAAAATTGAGATCCCAAGCAGGAGTAGGAGCCCTTCGTGGGGGTCTTATATTCTTTGCCCCTCTAAGAAATTGCTTGAACAAAGGATGAGAAAACAATGGTGGGTCACAGTCGTAGTGAGCTGAAATTGCTGCAGCATGAATCTTAATAGAAGAGAAGGACAAACCTTTGTCCAATAACTCAGTAAGATATTGAAGAGCCACACTTAAATCAGGCTCAGAAACATCCAAATCCTTAGCTGCACACCAAAACAAAAATCTCTTCCATTTATCTGCGTACACTTTCCTTGTACTAGGCCTTCTAGCTTCCAAAATCACATTCAAAACTTGTTGTGGAAGTTGAGACCCTCTATGGTTTAAAACAGAATATGCCAGGCTGCTAGGTGAAGAGAGTGAAGTTTGACATTGAGCAAATGACTGTCCTCCTGGGACAACAGATGTGGAATCAAAGGCAAAGGCCATGGAGGTTTCCGTACTAGACTTCTCAGTAATGGGTACCAGTGCTGTCGAGGCCAATCTGGAGCTATCAAAATCATCCTTGGCTTGTCCTGTCTGACCTTCAGAAGTACCTTTGGGAGGAGAGGCAGAGGTGGAAAGGCATACACATGAAGATTTTTCAAACTGAAAGAAAGAGCATCCACTTTCCAAGCTGTGGGATGAAACCTCTTCATGCAAAACTTTGGCAGCTGGTGGTTTAGTGGAGAAGCGAACAGATCTATGTCTGGAGTTCCCCAGGACACTGTCAATTTCTGAAATACATGAAGATCCAGTTTCCACTCGTGGGGATCCATGATTTGTCTGCTTAACACATCTGCTAAGGAGTTCTGTGCTCCCGGCAGAAACCTTGCCTGAAGACTTAGTTGTAAACTGAGAGCAGTCTCCCACAAAATCATTGCTTGCCTGCATAGAGGATAAGAATGTGTTCCCCCTTGCTTGTTGATGTACCACATGACAGTTGTGTTGTCTGTTAGAATCAACACCTGCCCTGGAAGAAGTAAATCCTTGAAAGCTATTAATGCAAACTGGACTGCTAACATCTCCTTCAAGTTGATATGTAGATGCTGTAGTCTGACAGGCCACTTTTGTCTTGTATCCACTTTCCGTTTAGATGAGCTCCCCAAGCTTTGTCTGAGGCATCTGTCGTTAAAATTTGACTCGCCTCTGGCCGGGTCACAGAGAGTCCCTTGTTTAGGTGACATTCCTGAGCCCACCACAAAAATTCCTTTTGAATGCAAGGTATTATTTGAATGACAGTGTCCAGATCCTGGCAGTGCTGTGTCCATACATTTTTGAGATACCATTGCAACTTCCTCATATGCAGTTTGGCATTGGGAAGCACCAGAATACAAGATGCCATGAACCCTAAGGCTTGAAGGACTGTCCTTGCAGTCAGCCCGGACTGAAGAGATAGATGATGGAAGTAAAGGGAAAGATTCTTTTGTTTGTCCGGGGTTAGAAAGGCCATCTGGGATGCTGTATTCAGTCTTACACCCAGAAAGCACATGTCTTGAGAGGGTACTAGACTGGACTTTATTTCGCTCACAGAATACCCCAGGCATCTTAGCACTGCTATCACATATTCCAAATGACGAAGAAGCTCGTCCCTTCCTTGAGCCAGAATCAGGCAATCATCCAAATAAGGATAGATTTGTATTCCTTTTAGCCTGAAGAAAGCTATCACTGGAGCCAGAACTTTCGTAAATACTCTGGGCGCAGTAGATAAGCCAAAGGGCAATGCAGAGAACTGATAGTGAGAAGTCCCAGTCCGAAAACGCAGATACTTCCTGCAACTTAGCCTGATAGGAACATGAAGGTAAGCCTCCTTGAGATCCAAAGTTACCATCCAGTGATCCTTGCCCAGCAGAGGTAAAAGCTGTTGTAACGTCAACATTTTGAACTTGGGAATGTCCAGGTAAGTGTTGAGGATAGATAAATCCAAAATTGGTCTCCACGTGTTCCCCTTTTTTGGTACAAGGAACAGGCGAGAATAAAATCCTAGGCCCCTTTCTGGCATAGGAACCGGCTGTATGGCCCCTATTTGGAGTAACAGAGAAATTTGCTTGTGAGCCTCTATTCTTTGTTGAGGAGGAATGTCTGGCATGCCTTTGAAAGGAGTCAAGGTATGGAAATAAAACCTGTAACCGTGATGTATGATATCCAATACCCATCTGTCTTGGGTAATCAAACTCCAATTTTCTTTGAAAAGTGCCAACCTTCCTCCCAAAGGTGCTGCCAGGCGAGAAGGTTCTGGCAGCTGAAAAGGTAGGTCATTGGGTCTGTTTACGAAAGGACTGACCCCTGCCCTCACCAAGACTGTGCAGGAGAACTCCCTGTGCTAGGCCTGAAAGAGCCCTGACCTCTGCCCCTGCCACGCCTAGATCTACCCCTAGACTGGGAATCATAAGAAGGATACGTCCACCCCTTAGTAGGCCAATTTCTACTAAACTTAGGAGGCTGAACCTGCAAAAAATCTTTAACAGTCTGCATAGACTTAGCCTTGTCTTCCATTTTCTTTAAAACTGCCTCAACAGGAGAACCAAACAAGACCTCAGATTGCAAAGGGGCATCCAAAATCCTAGTTTTAACATGGTCAGATAAATTTTGATCCCTCAGCCAGGCATGCCTGCGAAGAACTGACCCAGTGGCAGCCACCCTAGACGAGGCCTGTACAGCATCAAAACCACATTGCAAAGAATGCTTACCCACCTGTTCAGAAACATGCACTAAATCTTGTAACTCTTTACAATCAATACCTTCCGCCAGAGCATCAACCTTAGATTTCAACTGTGAAAGGAGATAATTTTGATATTTCAACATGTGAAACTGGCAATTCAAAGCTCTCATGGCTAGAGTGGAAGAAGTATAAACTTTCTTTCCCCATCTATCCAAGGCCCTGGCCTCTTTATCTGCAGGAACCGGATTCTTGACAACAGAAGCCTTAACACCCTTAGGCCCCTGGCTAACAGTTTCTGGGTCTGCCCTAGGACTCTTAAAAAGATACTTATGAGCTTCAGGCACCCTGTAATACCTATCTGGTTTAACAGGAGCAGAAGGCAAAGAATCAGGATTAAGAGAAGCCTCTGCAAACACATCTTCCACCACATTCAGAACAGGAGGTATAGCCAAAGGCCTATGCTGGGGTAAAAACAAAATTCCCTAAGCCTTTTCCTGGAGTCAGAGAAGTCCTGACCTTCCCATTTAAAATGCTCTCTCATGGAGTGAAGGGTCTCTGAAAAAGAAAAATCCTCAGGAGGAGAAGCAGAAGGAGTAGAATCATCCCCATCAGAATCAGAATAATGAGAATACTCCTGCAAGTCTTCAGCCGAAGACTCAGACACATCCGAAGCATGCTCATAATCCCCCAACACTGGTTCCATCCTAGGCCTCTTATCAGGAGGGCCCATAGAGCCTCTAATTAAAGTAATTAAATCTTCTGCCATTTTAAGCATGTGCTTCTTGGGCACAGAACCTGAAGAACTAGGAGTGACACCCACAGAAGCTAAACTAGACCTGCCTCTAGGAGAAGCCTTGGAAGCAGAAAGAGAGGGCCTAGACACCTTAGGAAGGGAGGGGAGTAAAGTTATCTGAGAAGCCCCTACAGCCTGACCTGCCTCCTGGGAGGCCACATCCTGTAAAACCAAAGTTTCTCCCTGGGACTCCAGAGAGGCCTCCGTCGGAACCACCGGTTCCACTGACGCCTCTAAAGAACCGGCGTCCGGTTCGGACGACTCCTCTAACCTAGGTTTAACTGCCTTGTCCTTGCGCTTCTTTGAGGAAGCTGGCGTCGGAGCATCCGACGGCATATTGTAATTGCACCGCTTCCCAAAGACCAACCTGGCACAATCCAACCTACGCTTTATAGTGCGTTTATTGAACCTAGCACAAAAGCGACACCCAACAACGTCATGCTCAGGTCCCAAACAAGGTATACACAAATTATGGTAATCCCTATGCGGTATCTGTTTCCCACAAGAAATACAGTTATTCACTTTTTCTGACATCCGGTAAACCACTGAGGCAAGAAAAAACCAAAATATTCCCCAACGGGGTACTTAACCAACTCTGACTTCGGTCTGAAACTCCGAATTCGAAAAATTTCAGAATGCCGAACGGCACTTGCAACACTGCTTCTGCATCGGACCATGCGGCAAAAAAGACTGAGGATATGACGTCGGTCATGCGCATTTGTACCCTGACGTTCTGATGTCAGTCAAATGCGCCTTGACCGACGTCAGCCTTATACTCTGATATTCGGGCCGACCGAGGGACAGCGGACTACCCAAGTGTTAGGACTGCAGCAATGTGAGATGAAGAACATCTGGCAGTTTAAGGCCCTAATGGCCAAAGTAGCAGAAGTGTATACCTTCTTACCCCATCTGTCGAAGGCTCTGGAATCTCTATCAGAAGGGGTAGGGTTTTTGGCAGTATTAGCCTTAATGCCTTTAGGCCCCTGGGAAATGGTCTCTGGGTCTGCAGTAGGATTCTTGAAGAGGAACTTGTGAGAGTCAGGTACTCTAATACCAGTCAGGTTTCCTGGGAGCCGGAGGTTAAGTGTCTGGGGCCACGCTAGATTCCAAGAAGGCATCATCTACAATGTCCAGGACAGAAGGGATAGCTGAAGGCCTGTGTTGAGGTAGGAGTAAGAATTCCCTAAGCCTCTTTTTGGAATCAGAGTAATCCTGGCTTTCCCAGCGGAAATGCTCCCTAAGAGTATGCAAGGTTTCAACAAAAGAAAAATCTTCTGGAGGGGAAGCAGAGGGAATGGAGTCTACTGCATCAGAATCCTCATAGGTAGATAAGGGCAAATCCTGGTAATCAGAAGAAACAGAAATTTCAGAATCCTGATCAGAAGAATAAGAAGGAAAACCAGTTCTAGGTCTCGTAAAGAGGGAAGGCTGGCTTCCCCTAATTAAAGTAATAAGGTCTTCAGCCATTCTTATTTGTTTTTTAGGCATATGGGCCTGACCATGCAGTTTGGAAATGGGTTTTCTAAGCGTGGGTCGAGTTTTAGGCCTTGAAGAAGATGATGGCGTCAGTTTGAAATGCAAGTCAGTAGGCCTGAATACACCCTCAGAAGCCAGTGCCTGCACAGCGGCTCCGGACCCATCCAAGGTAGAGACGCCCGCAGGTTCCATGGTCGAAGAAGCATCTCGCGGCATACAGGACTCTGAATGGGTCTCAGTAGAGGCCTGAAGTAGCGGGTATCAGGGGCTGCGAAAGCACCTCACTGAGTACCGGAAAACTGGCGACTAGCTTAACGGAAGTGTTGTCGGCAGCTTTGGACCTATGCGGTCTGTCTCTGTCTGTCTTTATCTTTACTTTTTTTGGAATGTCGGTAGTCTGATGGCTTACCGAAGCCATTTCTGGATAATTAAACAGAGTACTGAAATAGTTCGATGTAAAAATGAACAGACTATGAATAGTTCGAGGATTGAATAAGGCACAAAACCGACAGCAAGGGACGTCGTGGTCTGGGCCTAAGCAAGGAATGCTGTACGAATGAAAATCTTTATGAGCTATTTACTTTCCACAGGTAATACAATTGTTAACTTTTACTGACATCGGTTTAGAGCAAGAAAAAGGATTCCCAACATGGTACTTAGATTTTTTGAAGACTTTGGTTCTGAAACTCGAAAACGAAAATTTCAGGAGTCGCCGACCGGCACTTGTGAACTGCTTCTGGCATCTTGCAGCAAGAAAGACTGATGTAATGGCATTAGCTGCATGCTTTATACCCCTTACAACCTGGCGTCAAGGCAGAAGAGACAGCATCAGATGCAGGGATCCAAGACTTTGATGTTCAGGCCGGCTGAGGGCTACCTGCAGGCAAATAACCCAAATGTAATGACTGCAACAGCGCAACACGAAGAACATTGCCTGGGGACAATTCCCTAGCCTTCTTAGCTGGAGGTGGCTGACAGCCCCTAATAAGGGTTAAGAGATCACTAGCCATTTTAATCATGTGAGACTGAGGCATTAAAGGGGAGGCCGGCGCCTGCTTTGAAGTAGATTTTTAGATGGAAGGCCTACCAGAAAGCCGGAGGGACTCGGGAGGCCTAGCCAATGCGGTAGTCTGAACCAAGGTAGTCGGTCTGGATCTGGTCTCCGAGCAGAGAAATGAGGCCTCAGACGCCGGCGTCTGCTTAGCGGCTCCGGATCCATCAGAGGCGGCGGCTGGCAGAGTGTCTGAAGACAGAGTGGAAGCCTGCTGGGTATGGAGGACTCAGAAAAGGTCTCTGCAGACGCCTGCTGCTGAACAGTCGCAGACTGCAGGGGCAATGAAAGCGCCTCACTGACTACCGCTGGGCCAACAACCAACTTAACAGGGATGCTGTCGGCTAATTTGACCCTAGGCCTGTCAGGGTCCTTGTCCTTGCGCTTCTTAGGAACATCTGAAGTCGGGAGACCAGAAGAGGCCATACCGACGAACTTAGGCCCAACTCCGAAATGCTTGAACAAAATCCTAGCTCTACGGCAAATGGTACGTGGGTTGAAAGCAGCACAGAGAACACAATTAGGGCCGTCGTGCTCAAGGCCCAGACAAGTGATACAAGAGGAAAGAAAATCATGGTGGGGAATCTGTTTTCCACGGGCAAGACTGTTATTAACTTTCTCTGACATTTGTTAAAGCAAGAAAAGAGGGTTCCCAATGGGGTACTTATCTGAGGATGTCTTCAACTAAGCAGTTGGAATACAAAAGGAAGGTACTTGGCCGACCGGCACTCGTGCAAAATGCTTCTGCTTCGGGCTCTGCGGCAAGAAAGACTGAGGAAATGGCATTGGCTGCCTTCCTTTATACCGGACGTCGACCTTATTCTGAAGGCAGCCGACGTCATATACCAAGGACTTTGGTATTCTGGCCAACTGCGGGCTACCAGAGAGGCCAGATAACCAATTTGGAAAGGACTGCAACAGTGAAACACGACTAACATCAGGGAAAACAAGGACTATAAAAAATTAAAAAGATATTTTAAGGCTACACAGATAAGTTTTATGTACCTAGTCCAGGCAGTTAACTATGCACCCATAAAAAAAAATGTTATAGCACAAGGAGGTCTTAAAAGAGGGAAGACAGTCTTATACTCTGTGCAGTTAGAGTGGTAAACACACCAAGCATTACCTATACAAAGGCATGATGAATTCTACTCGGTTACAACTATTTAGAATGGAAAACACTAATCATGCAAATAAGGAGGGAATAAGAATAGGACAGACAGGTAAGGGAAGCAGAGAATTGAAGAAAGTTAGGAACAGCCTAAAGATAAAACTTTTATAAAAAAAAAGGAGAAAGACAAGAGTGAAACAAAGAATAAAGGATATCAAATGTCATATATAGGATTAATCACAAAACTGAGGAACAAAGGGGCTGGATAAAAAAGATGAGTGAGATGCTAGTGTTAGTCAAATTTCTAATAGAACCAAGCACAGAGAATGCTAACAAAAAGGAAGTGATAGGTAGGGCTTAAAGGTAAAGTGTCTGTGAATAATGGCAACATGGGAAAGACTTGATATGCATGTCACAAAGGTGACACAGAAGCAAGGTTATTTGTGGCCTATTTATGCAACAAAACCAAGGAGATTTAGAACATTCTCCTGGAAATGCCTACACAGGTATTGCTACATCCCTTGTAGACTACAATGGACCTAGCTACAAACTGATGGAAGATGCTGCAGATGTGAGGGGGCAGAAATGGTAAACTGGAAGCACATTTTTTTTTTGGGGGGGGGGGTTATAAGACCTGAAACAGGTGCTACAGAATATTCTAGGACAAATATTAGGTGAAGGGACAGTGGTTAACAGGGAAATTATGTATCTGAGCTGGGTAAATGCCACAGAACAAACACAAAGCAATGCCCTAGTAAGTTTAGTAATGCTAGATGCTAAAAAAACATAACTAGAAGATGGGGAGAAAAAAAAAACAGTTCACCACTTAAGAGAATATAAGGAAGGAATCACAGAACTGAAGAGGAAGTCATGCCTGGGAAACTCTCAAAAAAAAGAAATGGATCCTGTGGGACAAGTGTGTCTGGGCAATTCAAGTGGATTTATAGAAAATCAGTGAAAATTATGTTATTAGCCTAAGATGTCTACAAGGGGCCTAAAACACCTATGGGCATGTATGCAGTTGATGGTGGATATGCTGCATAGACAATGGGAAAAGTAAAAAGGATGGACGAGTCACTGAGAATTAATATGTATTCAAACACTTGCTTCCAAATCTTTTTTTTTTCTTTTGATATTATGCTTATAGTTTTTTTTTTAAACTTGACTATGCAAGGGACTGACCTCCTGTAGTATTCACAATGCATCAAATATATCAGGCCTAAGTGAGACCAACTTATGCATAGGACAAATGCCTGCACTGTTTCTGGCAACAGCATCAAACTGCAATCCAGAGTTGTAAAGTCTAATATCCTACCACTCAAGCTTCCATTAATAATAAAATGTCGGACTACTCACACTGGGTCCAAAAACTTGGACGAAGGCTTAGCTAATGTCTCCTCTTCAACAAGAAGAGAACCACATTGCTGGGTAAGAAGGTCAGTGAATAAGTCGAAAGACTCGAGGTTTCATCACAAGCAATAATCCCAATATGCTAAGCCCAAGGGCAGGAGCCAGTAGTTCTTCAAGAAAAAGGATTAATCACAATTAAGCAATAATGAGGAAAGATCCCTACACCCTTGTAAAGCACAGGTGATCTAGTAAAATAAGAGACCCATCTCAGTAAAGTCCAGATGCATAAACCCCAACATATTTGTCATTATAATCCATCTCATCTAGCATAGAAGGATAAAGCTTGGAATACAGCCCCAGCAGCCTAAGTTTGACTAGTAGCTTAACTACTTGCTGGAAGTTACTGGGGGGGGGGGGGGTGGCAGATGACAAGGTGGTGACTTCTTGCCTCTTTCCAGGGTATGAATGTGGAGGCTGGCAAGGGGAGACAAAGTAACCAGTGGTGATGGTATAACCATGCTGGCAAACTGATGCTGCAACAGCAGAAGGCAGGATATTTGAGGAAAGCATCATCATGAAGGTGAGTGCACCTCCTTTATGGCCACTCTCACAATAAAGCCCAGTACATCTGTGGAAGGTAGATTTAAAGAGAAAAGTCTCTGCCTTTACAATGAATGATGTTTGGATCAGGGGAACGCTCATTTCCTCTTCACCTCCTCCAATCAAACAGAGAAACCCATATAATTTTCATTACCAATGGGCAAACTGAAAGACCTCTAGTAGTCCAGATATATCAAGCAGAGATAAGAAGATATCTTAAGAGAAGGTGATGATCATGATCAGCAGATAGCACAGAGGGAGGAGGAAAAGCCCATCATGCATGGGTTGGACCCTTCTGTCATCCACAAGATTTGTGCAAGTTTCAGCAAACATCCTAAACTCAATGCAAAAGGAAATACAGATACAGGAAATGCTCCACCAGGTAACAGAGATTAAGATCCAAAATGTGTAACTGCTGAAAAATGCCTGGTTGCTATCGGGGAGGAGAAATCATCTCCATTTAGCATTTCATGAAATGGCACACACCTGAAGGGATGCTTGTCTATCAAGTGTGAAAGCTGTTGGAGTGGATAAATTCAAGCACACAAGTTA
Source organism: Protopterus annectens (assembly GCF_019279795.1). Taxonomy (NCBI): domain Eukaryota; kingdom Metazoa; phylum Chordata; order Ceratodontiformes; family Protopteridae; genus Protopterus; species Protopterus annectens. The sequence goes on from NC_056739.1 coordinate 1,689,539,947, forward strand.
AAGAAGGGTTCTAGATTGATCAGTTCACACTGTAAAAACTTGTCTAAATTCATAGCTCGTGACTGGATTGAAATTCAGGCATTAAACCTTAGGGTAGAAAGATATGGACAGCCCAAGAACAAAGGTCAGAAAACAAAGTTCTCTAGGACTGATATAAAATCCAACATCTGTACTCAAGGTTGAGACGGTAATAGAGGTAAATGTGCAGGGAGCAATATGCATTTAACATGCAGTAGCCTACAATACAGAGAGTCCTAAAGCAAGTAAAGGAAGCAGTCACACACCCTGTGGCACAGTCTTGACCAGAGCATGTTGGCTGGTTAACCACATGATGGCAAAAGATGGTGCAGAGGGCTAGTCACTTAGCAAACACATGCCCCCTACCTCTAAAGATGGTGTTGAAGAGACCAACATTTTGTGAAACACAAAGTACATCTTAGGGAAGAAGCCACTGAAACGTTAAATCATAAGATTTAGGGTTTATCCCTCAACTACTATGCACAAGTCTGGACATTACCTCAAAAACAATTTTCTTATCTGTGAAATGTAACACTGGTATTGGCCTACATGATGCTAGGCTACTACAAAGAGTTACCGAAAAATCACCTTCAGTTCTTCAATGCTACAAACCTCTGCAAGGAGTGGTGTGCTTGTGACAAAATCCCACATACGTATTTTTCTAGTCAAAATATACAATACAACAGAATAAATAAAGATAGCTGTCAACATCCATAAAATTAGTAACTAACTGTAACATGGATAAAAATTCCCTAAACATCAAATTGGAAAGGAGGGTGAGAGTGAATTCTCTTTAAAGATAACATGGTTGTGTTATGAAATTACTACAAATGTAAGTGTGAGTGTGTTCTCCTGTTGCAACCATGACATCTGTGATTTCTTCCTGCAGGAAGCCACATGGCAGCTAAACTTCAAGATATGCCTTACTGAGTTCAAGCAAGTCCAAGGGAAGCAGACTACTTAGAAAAGTTTAGAGAAGGCACACTGGGGAATAAGAAATATAGGGTAATACCCCAACCCCAAGATACCTAAAAAAAAATAGAAAAATGGGAGGATGGTGGGAAGCATTAGGACTGCAACACTGAATATGCACAGACGTCTGCATGTATGGTAATACAACTGTACTATGTTCATTGTGTTATTCACTGTTCCTGTCATGATATCTGGGAAGGCTCCTAGAACTCAAAGATCATTGGGTAATAGGCCATGAGAAAATTGTGAAGATAAACGGTGAAGATTAGTCATGACAACCACTGCCTTGGGCCTGGAACAAAACCCTAGGTTATAAGGTTTGAAAAAGATATTAAATGATAACCAAGAAGCTCTTTCAAAAACAGACAGTGTTGCACACCCCTGGAGAAGGTAGTGGTGGCTTTAGTGGCTCTTCTGGAATGGGCCTTATTGTGATCGGGAGCAGATTTCCCATAAAAACAACAGACAGAAAGTGGGACAGACATTTAGACATACTTTGCTTGTTGACTGCACTGCTTATGTCCATCCCTGACCTTAGCAAAGACAAATAGTTGGTCTGACTTTCTCATCGATTTTGTCCCGCCAGAGTAAAATCTTAGTTGGCTATGCACATTCAAAGAAATATAAGATTCTCTCTCTCTCTTACTTTGGGGGATTGGAAAGACAGTGAAATAAAAGCAATGTTTAAACGAAAGATCTGCTACTACATTAAGCATGAAGTGAGTACTGTTATTAGTCTCTCTCTCTCTCTCTCCCCCCTTCTGAAAAATCAAAAATGGTTTTCTAGATGTATGAAAGTAATTCTAAAATCCTCCTAGCACAACAGCCACCAAAATGGCAGCCTTAAAAGGAAGACTGGGGTACTGAAGCACTCGGATCAAAAGACAAATTACTGGGCTTCAATGGTGCAATAATGTTTCTTTTTTGTGATCCAACACCCACTTCAGGAATTTCTTAGTAGGCACCTAGGAGTAAATAGAGGGATCCAATGGCAAGCCAGCGGGTGATCAGAGCCAGCATCCTGGATTCTTAACTAATCACTTCCAGACTAACCGGTTTCTACTAGAAACTAAACTCATTATGAACCCACTACCATACATCACCATAACTAAACTTTACTGCACTAAGAACAGCTTTCCAAACCTTGCTCCAGTACTAAGAGAATCACTCTTACCTTTACCTAATCTCAAAGACATTATGTCATGAATCACTAACATTTCTTACGTTTACATGCTATGGTGCCATCTTGAGTACCCCATAAGCCTCGCATCTTATCTCCCATATACACTGCTCCCTATTAAAACTTGAAGAGTCCATGAAGAGTGTAGATTGGGATCTGAAGACAGAAGGTAAGTTCTGGATTCCTACACCAGTGCCATTCCTGCTTCACAAATCTCACTACCAGCACCTGAAAATCCAAGGAATGAAGGTGCTGGGTCCAACAATTTAAGTACCATTGAATTTATGTCATGTGTAGCCTTGCTAATGGTGGTATGAACATTACTGATGCCATTAGGCCTAGGATTTTAAGGATCTCTCTTGCTGAGGTCATCTCTAGAAGACAGAAATATAAGAAATGCCCTGATAAGTTAGAAATTTGTCTTCAGGCAACAAAACTCATCCTTTTTACTGTGTCTATCCAACACCCAGGAAAACAATTTGTTGAAATGGTGTGATGAAGGAATTTTTTAAGGTTTAATTTCAAGCCCAGGTGGGAAAGGAGGGACGTGACCTTGTCTAATGATTGCAAGCACCTAGATAAAGAATCAGCAAGTTGCCTAAAAAGAGAAAAAATGTGGATTCCTAGGGTATTGCAGTAGGCAACCACTGGTGCCAGACACTTTGTAAAGACTCGATGAGCAATACATAGCCCAAAGGGTAATGCAGGAAATGAGTAATTTTAGCCAAACAGAGCAAATTTCAAAAATTTCCTAAAACTGACAGCAGTTGAAATATAAACATTCTTGAGACCTACAGTCACCATGAAATAGTGGTCTGGAAACAACACTAGGACAGACTGAGTACTTGGAATTTTGGAACTTCTATAAAGGTGTTCAGAAAGGACAACTCCATGAGAGGTCTCCATGAGTGCCACTTTTTGGTACCAAAAATATTTTGGAATAAAATCTTTTGCCACTGTGTATCACAGGCATTTGTGCTATGACCTCTGTTTCTACCATGTGATGGATCACTGGAAGAAACACCTCTGTCTACTCTGATGGAGGTAGGGGAATACCCCTGAACGGTGTAGGATTTTCTATCAACTGCCAAGTGCATCCTCTCCGAATTATTCTCACAACTCATTTGTCTGAGACCATCTGCAGCCATGTTGCAGGGTTGACAGAGTCTGGAGGAAAGATGAAGGAAAGGCAGGATAGGGATGCTTTATGACTCAGTATACTCATTCCTTTGCATGGGATTGATCTTTTTCAAGAAAGGACACCCTCTTGTTTGGTTTTGAAGAACTGTCCCCCTGCATTTCCTTTTGCATCACAGACTTTTGTTTGGCTGGGATTTTTGTTTGTTCTGCCTCCTGGGAGGAAGGCACCTTGTTTGTGGAGAACAGAACCCACAGGGTCAGAGTTGCTGGCGCCATGTCAGACTCAAAGCCTGTCACAAGTGGTGTACCACAGGGCTCAGTCCTGGGCCCACTCTTGTTTGGCATCTACTTTTCCGAAGTACAAGCAAACACAGGAGGGTTATGGCTGACAAAGTTTGCAGATGACTGCAAACTGGGCGCCATAGTAGAAAACACATCTGACACAGATATCCTTCAGAAGGGTCTCACAGAAACGGATAACTGGTGCCAGAGCCATGGCCTAAAGTTAAATGCCAAAAAATGCATAGTCATACCCTTCGGGAAAAACAAGGTTACCCCTAGCTACCAAATAGGTGGCAATCCACTGAGTACAGAAGAAGTTATCAGGGACCTGGGGACCCAGGTTGATAGTAGTCTGTCATTCGACACCCATGTAGCTAAAGTAGTTAGGAAGACCTTCTACATTGCCCACCTTATCATGAAGGGATTCTCATCTAGATCAAGGGAGGTCATAGTCTCCCTATACTCATCACTCATCAGACCAATGATTGAGTACAATGCCCCATTTGGAATGTATCTGACCCGACACTTGCAGCAGCTGGAGAGGCCACAAATTTCCTCAACAAAAGGATAAAGGGTCTCAAACATCTGTCCTATGCTGCCCGACTGAAAGAACTCCAGCTCTATTCAGTCGCCACCACTTGCTCAGAGGTGACCTTTGCCTAACATACAAGGCCATGTCAAACCCAGATTTGATGAATATGCTTCACCTCAAAAAATCTAGATCCGTCAGAGCCACAAGGGCGGGAGACTTAAACCTCGACATGGCTATTAATAGGACGTGCTGGAGGGATAGATTCATCACCCAAAGACTCCCTATGCTGTGGAATAAAATCCCGGTATATGTGAGGCAGAGCACCTCGCTGGCCTTGTTCAAGAGAAATCTTGACCAATGGATGGGAGATCGCAGATATACCCCAGGGATTACCTCAGTGTCACTGCTCAACAGAGGCACAGCAAAATAATGGGTATAGTTCCCCATACTAAAGGGGTGGCGTAAGCCACAAAACTATGGGCTAGGCTTGTAAATGCCCTCGGGCAGATAGCCTAGTATGAACCTATGAACCTATGAACTTGGGTAAATTACACATCCTAGATACCACATGTATTAATTTGCCTCTTATTTTCCCACTCAGAATTAGTGTGCCACAGGCCCCAAACACCACTTCAGAACTTAACATGTCCATTCAAAATTCTGGCTTTTAAGTCAAAGAAGTTCTGATTACACAACCAAGCATACCATCTTAATACAACAGAAGTAACAGCACATCTCAAAACTATCTACACATTCAAGCATAACTCTCAAAGCATGTTTCAAAACCAGAGTCAAATCAGAAACAATTTCATTCATATGAGACTTTTGTTCTGCACGTAAGGATGCAGCAAAATCATTCAAACTGTATGTAGACTATTCAACAACCTTAATTTAATACTCTAAAGGCTAGACTGCTAGAAAATTCATATTTTGCTCTGAAGATATAACCATTTTCCTTCTATCATCACACATTGGATTTGATGAACCCAAGGGGCTTTTCATATGAGCAGGCAGCCTGGGTGACAGCTGCTGGTTCAACAGTCAAATGAGAACAGAGACCCTGTATTTTCTCTGAGCCTTTTTAAGGACTGCTGGAATACATACTGGTGTCCTATAGGCAAGCTTTATCTTCCAAGGCTGGTAAGAAGGGGCAAATAACCACACAAATGGGCATCTAATCCTCTAAGGTCATACATCCTGCCTACTTCTGGGGTAGTTCCTGACTGCTCCCAAGCAAAAACATTACTAAATCTAGCAAACATCTAAAGAACGTGAATACTTGTTGGGACTTAAGCACAGGTTCAAGTTTCAAAGAATCAGAGTGACTGGAGTCTGTGGCAACTCTGAAATCACCATTGTTCTCATCAGATTTCTCATCACACTCAAACAGAAAGGTCTATAGCCAAACTAGCACTACAACCACGGACATGAATGCCTGCAAAATACACTTAGCCAGAGAAACCATATCAGCCTTATAAAACAGCTATAACCTGATCATCAAATGTATGATGAAGCTTCTGATTCTTTTTCTTGTGAACTTTACTACTAGACAAAAATATCTAAGAGAGAGAGTTGTCTGGCAAGGGGTCTATTATCTCAGTCTACTCCTGCACTTAAAGGTTTGGTTCTCCCATGCCTGCTCCAGGTACTGAAACAGCCCTAGAGAACATGTCTAACTACAATGACATTGTGACCAGCAAAGCCACACTACAGGGACACAAGGCAAAAGGTAGGTGATCTGCAGGTCAAGCGGAAACCCCCTCAGAATTACAAACCATAGGCAGGGCACATTTTTATTTTGTTTTTCCTTTTTTGATGCAACCACATTAGAAGATGATTGGGGGGGAGGGGGGGGGGTTCTAGAGTTAATATCCACCAAGTCAAGGGAGAGACCACCAGCCACAACAAACTGAAAGTACTTTATAATGCATCACGATAAGCACTTAAAGTTTATAGCAATAAGTATATCCTCACATAATTAAACTTGGCCAAATTGTGCTATTAAAACAAAACAGTTTTGAAATGTGTTCAAAATTCTAACAGATGTTAAAAAATTTCCAGTACACCAAGTCCAAACACCGAAACAACCAATGTACCAAACCAGTGTTAAAAATTAGCTCCATAAACAAACCACATCAAACTGTTATAAAATACTGTTTAATAACAATTTTCAAGTACAGTTGTTTATTCTTACCATAAATATAGATGTTCAAATGTATTCACTGTTGCATTCCTGAATTGTGGGCTTCCCATCATGGAAACCCTTAGCCGGCTTGAGTACCAGAGACTTTTTCCCCTTCCAGGAGCCACTGGATGTCCAAACTGACGTCACTATGTTTGGGTATAAACGGAGTCACCTGGCACAATGACATCAGTACTTTCCCATCAAGCAGAAGTCCCCAAAGCAAGTGTCTGAGGTCCGAGATCCTGGAATCCAGAATAGAAAGGAAAAAGGAAGGAGAGAGAATCACCCAGACTTACTGGATGAGTGTCCTAGCCTACCCAGTAGATCAACGGGAAAGAAAGGAGGAAAATACTGCAACAGTGAATACACTCAAGCATCAACATTTACGGTAAAATGGACACAACTGCATTATGTTCTTCATGGTTCACTGTTGCAGTCCTGACTTGTGGGAAGATTCCCAACGCTGAAAGGGATGGATGGAAGGTTAAGGACAGGCAAGGATGCCCTGTAAAATGGCAGTGGCAAATCCTGCTCTAGACTTGGAAAAGATAGGAAGATGGCAGTGTTTCATAAAAGTATGCATGGAGGACCTAGTAGCTGCTTCCAAATTTCCCTTTGTGACCACCCCTTTAAGAAAGGCTGTAGACGTAAGCAGCAGACCTGGTGGAGTGTGTCCTTACAATATCACGGGGGCTACTTTCCATGATGGCTGAAACGAAAGGAGATATGCTGGGAGATCCATTTGGAGATGGCTTGCTTTGAAACTGGTCTCTCTGCAGAGCTATTGGCAAAGGCCAGAAAAAGTTGGTCTGATTTCCTGATATTCTTGTACTGCCTAAATAATAATGCAGTTGCCTACGCATATATCCAGAGAATGGAGGATCCTTTCTCCCTTCTTGTGGGGTACGGGGAAGAAAGCAGGGAGAAGTACGGACTGATTTAAGGAAGCCTCTGTCACCACTTTGAGCATAAAGGAAGGATTAGTCCTGAGGGAGACTTTGTCTGGGTGGAACACAATGAAGGCTTCCACATACATAAGGGCCTGAAGCTCAGACACCCTTTCCGGTTAAGGTAATAGCTACTAGAAAGGCAGCCTTCCAGGTTAAAATTTTTAACTCAGTGAAAGCAGCCGGTTCAAAAGTTGGAAGGGTAAGTTTTTTCAAAATAAAATTAAGGTTCCAAGGAGCCGCCAGAGGCTTTCTGGGAGGTCTAATGTGGACAACCCCTCTCAGAAACTGTTTCGTGAGGGGATGAAGAAAGATAGGAGGATGAGAAGGCAGATATAGCTAAAGCATGGATTTTAATGGAGACACAGGACATGCCTTTTTCAAAAAGGAGAGGATGAAAGGAATCTTAAGCCAGATGAAGGTCTTGTGTTCTCTGTCTGCACCAAACAGTGAATCATTTCCATTCGGAAGAATAAGACTTCCTAGTGCTAGGTCTCCTGGCCTCTCTTAGAATGTCCAGGACCCGTTTGTCAAGGAGAGGTCCCATCAATGGGATCAAAGTATCAGCCATGCTGACAATACAAGTGTCTACAGGTTAGGGTGCATTATCTTGCCCCTTACCTGTGTTAAGTACACACACTGTGGCAGCTGCCATGGCTCAGTGCTGGCTAGGCTGAGGAGCAAAGGGCACCAGTACTGCCTGGGCCAATCTGGGGCTTTCAGGATTACTCTTGGTCCCTCTTCCCTAATCTATAGCAAAACCCTGAGCAGCAGCAGCAGTAGAGGAAAAGACCTGTCTAGGTGAAAGAGAAGGCATCGCTCTACCAGTCTGACTTCATTATGTTCCTATAGAGCAGAACATTTTCAAGTAAACATTTTTTTTTGGTGGAAAAAAAGTTAATTTGTGGCGCACCCTACTTTTTGGCTATGCTGAGAAAGACATCCCAATGCAGTTGCCACTCGTGGGGGTCTGACAGGTTTCAACTGAGCTGATCTGCTATCTGGTTGCCTTTTCCCAGTAGATACTGTGCAATGAAGTGCAACCCTAGGGACTGAGTTGCTTCCCAAACATCCGTGGTTAGGTGGGAAAGGAGGCAAGAATGGGTCCCTCCTTATTTATGTCCCACATAACCATGGCATGGTCTGTCTTCACCAGTAGGATTCTGGGTTTCCATTTCTTTTGGAAAGCAATCAGGCCTTTTTGGACTGCCATGAGTTCTTTTAGGTTTATGTGTTTGTATATAAACTTGGAAAACCAGCTGCCTTGAATCTGGAAGCTGTTGAAGTGGGTTCCCCAGGCCACTTCTGATGCATATGTCATCAGAGTTTGTTCCAAAGGGGTAAACCTGAAGGGGACGCCCAAAACAAGAAAACATACTTGGGCTCTCCAGGCAAACTGCATCCTGTAGCAGCCAGGCAGTTCTATCTTGAAGTTGAGAGGCTGTGCATGTTGGCACCACACTTTCTTTTAAGTACCACTGAAGTTCTCATGTTCAGTCTGGCCAGGGGGAATCATAAGGATAAAAGAGGCCATGTAATCCAGGGCTCTGAGATACTCCCTAGCAGTGAGGTAATCCTTGTCCAAGATTTTTTTGAAATACAGGGTCAGGAAGGAGACTGTCTGGAGGTAAAAAGGCCTTCTGGAGAATTCAGTTTAGAAGGGTTCCCAGGAAAACAACATTGTTTACAGGGTCTGCCTGAGATTTTTCTGCACTGATGGTGAAACCCACTAAGGTTAGAAGATTTTGGGTGAAAAGCAGGTCCTATCAGAGTTTTTCTAAGTTTTCTGTCTGAATGAGGGTATCGTCCAAGTAGAGGTAAATCTGAACTCCCTTTGTCCTGCAGAAAGCTATCACTGGTGCTAGGCATTTTGTGAATATCCCGAGAGCAGTAGACAAACCAAATGGCACACCACAAAATCAATAGTGTCTGGTACCTGTTCTGAAGTGCAAGATACTCCTGTACGATTCCTCTATGAGGAAATGGAGGTAGGCATCGTTCAGGTCTAGGCTAACCATGAAGGCATTAGGGGAGATTATGGGTATAGGTTTTTGAAAAGTTAGCATTTTGAATTCTGGGACTTGGAGGAATTGATTGAGCTTTGATAGGGCCAAAACTAGCCTCCATGTACCTTCTTTTCTGGGTACAAGAACGAGTCTGGAATGTTCTGGGACAGGTTCCACAGAACCTTGAGCACACAGAATCTATATCTGAGTTACTGCCTCTGATTAACCTATGAAATGATTTTTAGCACCCATTAGTCAATGGTAAAGACAGTCAAGTTCTTGTGGAATGGTGACAGCCTTCCCTCCAGCCTGGGAGGGGGATGGGGGTTGCTCCCTGCTAGGGGCCTGTGGATGAGAACTCTCTCATCTATTGCACTCTGCCACTGTCTGGGCCATTGGTGTTGTCTTTGGCTCCTTTCTTTACGTGGTTTTCTACGCATGTCTACGCATAGATTAAGCTGGCAAGGACCAGTACTAGGTAGCGTAATTTTGGCTGAAACAAGCAGGTTGGCCTTTAAATCCTTGACAGTCTGCAAGGACTTGGCCTTATCCTCCATTTTCTTGTTTACCGCTTCAGCCTGGGGACCAAAGAGAAAATCTTTGTCCAATGGGGCATCAAGGAGAGTAGATTTGACGTGGTCCGGAAGGGACTACTCTCTTAGCCAGGCATGTCTTCTGATGATGGAATCTGCGGCTGCTGCCACTACTGAAAGCTTCCATGCAACATAGCCAAAGTGCAGTGTGTGCTTCACTACCTAACAACAGGAATTGCAAAGATCCATCTAATCCTTACAGATGGCCTTGTTTTCCATGCCCATCATTTTTTGTTTCATCTATTCAAGAACAGTCTCTTGGTACTTAACCATATGAAACTGGCAGGTCAAAGCCCTCATGAGTGCACCAATTGTGTACACACACTTTTCAAATCTGTCTAGGGTCCTACTTTCCTAGTCAGTTGGGGATTTTTGAGGAGCTAGCGTTTGCTCCCTTAGGGCCTGGAGTCACAACTTCAGGGTCTGCTACAGGGTTCATAAAGACATGTTTGTGAGTATCTAGAACTCTCTAAAATCTAGAATCCTGGAAGACATTCCATCACCTCTAAGACAAGGCGTATGTCAAGGCATTTGTGCTCAGGAAGACTGAGAACTTACCTATTCTTTTTTCTTAGATTGAGGTGTCATGAGCTTTCCACTTGAATTGTTCCCTCAAGGTATGCCAGATTTCCCCATAGGAAATATAGTTGTGGAGTTGGCTGATGGCAGGTTTTCTTCAGAGTCAGAATCTCCAAAGTAAGCAAACGCAACATCTTCAATGGTTGATTCCTCCAGTCCAAGTCATCATCAGAGTCAAAAAAATCAGAAAATTCTTCTGGAGGGGTCTCTCTTATCTAGTGAGGACTCAAGAGAGGGTAGGTGTCTATCTAACCAGCTACATTTAAACCTCAGCCAACCTCACCAGGTCTTGTTTATAGGCCTGTGAGTGGGAGCCGGTAGGTCTAGGCTGAGACAGGGCAGGAGTAGCTTTCTTGTGAGTAGTCCTTGATTTTGGTCTAAGGCCGACCTCCGCCCCCAGATGAACAACAGATCTCCACGGGCGAAACGCTGAAGAAAATTCTTGATGACACAAAGAACAGTCATCGATCATTGAATGTTTGTCAGAAGCTGGAGCCTGCAAAATGATACCAGACTCAACTGACAAACCAAGTCTGCTCAGCTTAAAAGAAAATTGAGGGACCAGGAGGCATATCGGATTCCAAACTGATCTAAATAGAGGCCTGTGCCACCACCTTGCTTATTAAAGCACCTCACCTTCTTCAGAGATAGTAAGCCTAGTAGGACTGACAAGTGGAGAGTTGGCATGCATCATCTGAGGCCCTAAGCCTGAAGCACTTTTCCTTTCTCTACCTCTACTTCAGCTCGACCAGTAAACGCCATTGTATGCAGATGGCTTGAAAACTCTCTCAGCTGGGGATGTCATGTTCCGGACCCAAGCAAGTTACGGAGAAGGACTGAAAGTCCAGGTGGGAAATCCATTTGCCACAGTGGAGACCATTATTAATTTTTCTCTGACATTAGTCAAATGACAAATAAAAGGTTACCCAATGCAGTACTTAGCATTCTGGAGTCTTCTTTCTCTGCTGCACACCAACCGACACACTGACTGTTTCTCTGCTTCAGCTTAAACAGCAAGAAAGAACTGAGGTCAGGGTGCCTGCCAACTCACTTATAGGTAAATGTAGTGATGTCGTTTACGGTGCTCATCGGCTCCTAGATCAGGTAAGAGTGTCTCCGGTAGTCTGACTAGCCAAAAGCTTCCATGGCTGGAAATCCCACAAGTCAGAACTGCAACAGTGAAACATGATCACCATCTATATTTTATTGTTAAAGAGTGTACAAATCTCCAGTGCATTCAAATAACTTTTGCATTTAAATCATGATCCAATGTTAAAAACAGTCATGCATATAGTAAATGTATAAATGCTGAAATGATCAAGTTCTGCAATATTTCCTGTTAAACAATGAAAATAAAGCACAGAAACAATAAAGGCAGGCCTCTAGTGCCCAACTGCGCACACATACGTGCACACACACAAACACACAGTGTATTTGACAGAAATGATTAAATTCTCCTCAGAAAAAGTAAAAACAAACCAAATAAAAACTGCTACAACCAATAGCAATGACCAAAATATTAAAATACATGTCTTTTCAAATAAAAATAGAAACAAAATAATAAATCTAAAAACAAGAGAGAAAGGGTTTCCAAAATTTGGCTTACCTGAGCAGTAGTAAGCCAAATAAATTAGCAGTGGTTCCTGTGAAGAGTCAAAACTTTTTTCATTGGATGGCAGAAAAAAACTGAACACTCACTTTGTCACAGCTGATGGAGTTCCTCTCGCATGTTCAGCCAATCAGCAGTCACAGGAAGAGAGGAGGGAGGAGAGTCTGAGCTTTTGAAAGCTAGCCAGCACTGGGTTACTTGGCAGATAACCCAAACACCCACTGAGCCTGTGTGAGTGATGGACATTCTAATGCATTTTACTCTCCTACTTACCTCTACCATTACTTATCTGCATTCTAAGCCATTGCTTTAACTTCCCTGTCAAATTCAATGTTAGCCTGTTAGCCTCTAGTACCACTGAAGGGGCTCAACACAAAATTACCTATATTTCCTCAAACTTCCCCTAGCTAATATTCTAAACCCTTCCTTTTTATTTTGTACAAACTATTTTACCAACTTGTACTGCTTGCATAACAGTCTAAAATACAAGAGTTTTTTTTTTTATGTGCGTGAAATCATGATTTTTCTCTACGTCTCCAGTACAAGATTTAAACTGGTCAGTTCTGATCAATTTTCTACCATATTTAATAAAATAATAAAAGAGCATCCCGTTCCTTGCTTGCTGATCATGTAACTGTGGTACTGTCTTAGGATGTTTATGGTCCCAAGTATAAATTTGCTTGAATTCATTCAAGGCTAATATAACAGCCATCATCTCTGACATCTGAAAATACTGTTCCATGAAACTTGAAAACTTTAGTTTCCCATATACACCCTCAAGCGTGTGTCAGTGTAGTCTGTTGAATGTCCAAGTTCCCCTGGATCAATTCAAAAGGTACCCTGAGTTTAGGTGTACCTACTTTACCCAGCATGACAACTATTTCCTTAATTAAGGTAAGTGGGGGACTAGACATTGCAGAGATTCAGTATCCTAACATTATATGTTTTAGAGGTTACCACTGCAGCTTCCTCTATGCAATCTTGCTAAACCAATCTTAAGCATGCCGGAAGCAATATACTCATGAATTTCCCAGCTGTGACAGTGGTCTGTTCTCAAATTGGCTAAAAGAAGAAAGCGCTCTCTACTAAACTGTGTTTAGCAGTATCCAAAGAATGAAGTATCTGAAACACATTAAGGTGAAAAATGCACCCTTTTGAATGCCTAATGCAGGTCTTCTGTACAGGGAAATCGTCTAAGTTGGGATGGATACAAAACGCACCTGTTCAGTAAGCAATTATTGGAGGAAGACACACTATGAATACCTTAGGTGCAGCAGGCAAGGAGGTGAAGCAGTAGTTAGCTCTTCCTGCCTCCAATCTCAACAAACCTGTGCAGCTCTGCAACAGGGGTATGGAGGTATAGGTATCCTTTAGATAGAAAAGTTGTGTAAAATCTTACCATAACCATAAATGTCCTCTTCCATGTTGCAGTATTCATCACATATGCGTTTACTCCTCTTGCAAGCCAATGTCCAGCCAGTATACAAAACTTTCAGTCACTGCATGGTGCATGGGACATCTGACGTTACTAGTGGAATGTGGGTCATAAAAATGACAACTGCAGGCGTCATCCCTCGGAACTAAGCCCCAGTCGGAACTAGTCCTAGCAAGGGAAAATGTCAGTCCTGTGCCATCCAGAAAGGGAAATGCAGCATAACAGGAAGGGAAGGAGGGTGAGAAAGAATACTACAACATGGAAGAGAAGGACATCTATGGTTATGGTAAGATTTTATACAACTTTTCTATGTCCTTCTATTCCCATGTTGCAGTATTCATCACATATCGGTGAGTGCCAAAGCTCACTGTGAGGAAAGGGCTGGTGGACTAGATGCGGTCTCCAGGAATCCAAGAAGGATAGCTCTGGCAAAAGCCGCCCTGGCTCTGGAAACATGGTCTAACTTGTAGTGTTTGGTGAAGGTGTGCAATGATGACCAAGTGGCTGCTTCAAGAATGGTAGAGGTATCGAAATCCCTGAAGAAGGCTCCTGAGGAGGAAATAGCCCTAGTGGAGTATGCTTTAACAGTACCCTGCAGGGATTTCCCATGGAATTTGTAGCAGAAGGTGATAGCTTTGGAAATCCAGGTTAAAATAGTGTGTTTGGTTACTGCCTTGCCTAGGACCCTGGAATGCAAGGAGACAGAGTTGATCAGCCTGACTGAAGGGCTTGGTTTTGTGCACATAAAATCTGAGTTGTCTGTGCACGTCCAGCGAATGGAGTACTCTCTCAATGCCTCCCTCTGGGTAAGGGAAAGAAGGTTGGAAGGTGGATGTCTTGATTTAGGGAAAGGTCATTCACCACCTTGGGCATGAAGAAAGGGTTACTTCTAAGAGTAACCCGTTCAGTGTGGAATACCAGGACAGGTGGAATAGCCAATGAGGGCTGGTAGCTGTGACACTTCTGGCTGAGGTCAAGGCCAAGAGTAGTACAGTTTTCCATGTACAATGTTTTAGGGAAGCATTGCCTGCTGGCTCGAATGCAGGAAACGTAAGCTTTCCCAAAACAGAGTTGGGGGTGGAGATGGCTTCGCTGGGAGGTCTCAGATGGAGGGTCCTTTAAGGAATAAATTTGCTGGTAGTCTGGACGCTAGGGGGAACCCAGAGGAAGGAATCCTGAAATGGCAGACAAGTGAGCTTTAATGGAAGCGTAGGCCAATCCTGTCTGCAGTAACTCACACAGGTAAGGGTCTTGCTTGCAAGCGGGTCCAACTGTCTTTTGAAACCCCATACAGAAAACCTCTTCCACTTTGAAAGGTAAGATTTTCTCGTATTTGGTTTCTTGGCCTAATGCAGGACAGCCAGCATGACCTCATTGTAAACGTGTCTGAAGGAGATCAGAACCCTATCAGCCACAAGGTGAGGGTGCAGCAACTGCCACTGTGAGTGTATTAGGGATCCCCTGTGCTGTGTGAGAAGGTCCACTCTGAAGGGTAACTTGTGGTGATTGTCCTTGGATAGCTGTAGTAGTAGAGGGAACCAATGCAGTCTTGGTCAGTGGGGAGTCACCAACAAGATTTTTGGTCTGTACTGCTGGATCTTCAGCAGGACCTTCTGTATGAGTGGGAAGGGGGGGGAGCATAGAAAAACTTCCCCTTCCAAGAGATTGATAAGGCATCTGTTGCCATTGCCTCACGGTGTGGGAGCTTGGTGCAGAAGGAAGGAAGTTGCCTGTTGACGGAGGAGACAAACAGGTCTGTTTGAGGTGTACCCCACCAGTGGACCAGGTCCAGGAAGACATCCTTGTGCAGCATCCATACATAGTTGTTCGAGATGGATCTGCTGAGAGAGTCTGCCTGAGAGTTCTGTACTGAAGGAATTTAGACTGCCTGCAGGGTAACTCCCTGGCAGTTGGCCAGTTCCCACATTAGGAGAGCTAGTCTGCAAAGCAAGTAAGACTTGGACCTCCCTGTTTGTTGAGATACTACAGCACTGTGGTATTGTCTGTAAAGATCTTTAGTGGACCCTGTTGAAGATAAGGTTGGAAGGCCCAAGGGGCCAGGAGAATTGCTTTCATTTCTCGGACATTGATGCGTTTTTTTTTTGTGTGGCTCTGGCCACAGCTCGTGCACTTTCAGATGGCTCAGAATTGCTCCCCAGCCCAAGTCTGAGACACCTGTGTGTGCATGATTTGTTTGGGTTGGAGGGGAAGACCTAGACTGAGGTTAACTTGCTTCAACCACCACTAGATTTCCAGTTTGAGGCAGGGCAGGAGGGGAACCCTGTACTCCAAGGGGGTGCGATTGCTGGGTCTAGACT
This sequence comes from Protopterus annectens, assembly GCF_019279795.1. NCBI lineage: Eukaryota > Metazoa > Chordata > Ceratodontiformes > Protopteridae > Protopterus > Protopterus annectens. The sequence continues at coordinate 1,689,555,743 of NC_056739.1, forward strand.
GATCTTATGTACCATTGCAACTTTCTCATATGGAGTCTGGCTAATGGTAACATGCGGATAGTGGCTGCCATGTAGCCCAGACGCCAGTGGTACTGCCTTGCTGTCAATTATGTTGTCGGAAGAACCAACAGTAGGTGTTCCGTCAAGCTTTCCACCTTTTGGTGGGGAAGGTAGGCTTTAAGGAGGTCTGTGCAAATCCTGCACCTCAAGAAGGCAATGTCTTGAGAAGGTTCCAGTTGAGATTTTTGGAAGCTGATCTGAAATCCCAGGAACTGTAGGAGAAAAATGGCAAATAGTGTGTGTTGCTGGAAGGTTTCCATGCAGTCTGCATGCACAAGCAGGTCGTTCAGATAAAGGAATATCTGGATTGCTTTTGTCCTGTAAAAGGCAATAACTGCAGCCAGGCATTTGGTGAATACCCTGGATGCAGTGGAGAGCCCAAATGGCAAGGCAGAGAATTGAAAGTGAGAAGGGCCTACTAAGAACATCAGGTATTTCCTGAAACAGGGCTTTAAGGGGATGTGAAGGTATGCATCCTAATATCTAAAATGGCCATGAATCCTTGGGGAAGCAGGAGTGGAAAAAGATTTACTAAGGTCAACATCCTGAAAGTAGGAAAGTGAAGGAAGAGGTTGAGAAGAGAGATGCAGGATTGTCTCAAAGGACCGTCTTTTCTTGGGACTAGGAAAATCCTAGAGTAGAAAACTCTCCCTTTTGCAGCCAATGGCACAGTTTCAATGGTGCCTTGATCCAGCAGGGTTTCTAGTACTGGCTGCAATAGGTATAGCTGTTGTTTTGGAGGTCGTGGTATATCCCTTCACTTTGGGGGCATACGCCAGGTCATAAAGTACCTGTTCTGAATGACTGAAAAGCTCAATTTGTCTGAGGTGATGGATGTCCACACAGGAAGACAGTCAGAGAGACAAACTGATAGAGGGAGAGAAGGTGGTGGGGGGGGGTTTCAATGCTGGCAGGTAACTCGGATACTACCTGTCCTGCCTTGAAAGGACGGCCTCTGGCTAGAGAAGGGGGAAGCTCTAGCATGATAGGGTTGCTTCCTGGTTGTTTTTCTAGACCTTGTGGCAGCAGCAAGATGAGAGTGCTTTCTACAAAAACTTGAGTTTTAGCTGGGTAGTTCCTTTGGAATTTGGGGATAGGAGAGAATAGGTATTTTAAATCCTGCATCTCTTTCCACTTTTACTGTAGTGACTTAAGTAAGTCGGCCACTTTTGTACCACAGCAAGCTGTGTTGTCCAGAAGGGCATCAATCAGTTTTGCCCTAAAGTCATCTGGAATGGGCTGGAGGCATAGCCAAGAATATATTCTAAAATCAGATGCTGATGCTACTGACCTTGCTGAGGCTTCAGCAGCATCATAACTGCACTTTATAGATTGCCTGGTAACCTGAGAGGTGAGAACCAGCAGGGAAGACAGTGATGCTTTGGCAGCAAAATCTGGTGAATCAGACAATTCCTTGAAGCCTTTTCTCCAAGAAGGATAAAGTATGTTTAGCCATGTGTGTATGGTAGGTAGTAGCCCTGAAGGCCAGAGAAGCAGAGGTGTAAATTTTCTTACCCAGACGCTCCATGGGTTTGCTGTCTTTGTCAACAGGGAGAATGATGGTGGTGGACAACAGTTTAGATGCCTTATCTGTAGAGATGGAAATGGAAATTGTGGTAGGGTCTGCTGGAGGACACTTTACAAGCTACTTAACAGTTTCAGGGACTTTATAAAATCTAACAGGTTTGTGGGGAATAGGGGGTTGTTAATCAGGGTTCAAGGATGCTGAAGAGAAGGCATCCAGGAAGGCAGGCAAAATTGGAGGGACAGCAGTAGGGGTTGGGGAATCCATCTGAACGAGGTCATAACACCTTTTTTGAACCTTAGTCATTTAAGAGAATTCCCACTTAAAATGTTCTTTCATCTTGGCAATGGTTTCCTCAAACGACAAATCTTCAGCTGGGGAGTCATGGTCAACAGATTCTTCCTCTGGGGAGCCATACCCAAGGGAGAAGAAAGCTGTGAGGTATAGGAAAGTGATTTTTCAGATGAAGAATCAAAGAAGTCCTCCTTTTCCTCATGGATGGGTCTGATGTTTGAGGGCTTGGGCTCAGAATAGGATAAGGCATAGTACAAGTCCCTGTAGTGGTAGGCCGTAAGACCATGAAAATATTAAACAAACTTTGGCTGAAGGCCTGCCAGTCAGGCATGCTTTCAGGAAAAGGTAAGATGTGCTTCTTTTCCCTCCTCTTGAGAGGTCTGACGGGCACCTGGAGGGATGAAGACCATCAGAGGGATCCGACGGACCTACTGCAATCATTGATCGCCCACCCCCGGCATCAGAAACTAACATCGGAAAAGCCTCTACGGACATGCCCTCCATGAGGGATTGTGTGGCTTTCATGGAGGTACCCACTATA